>NC_092055.1:134900994-135208121 GCF_003086295.3 Arachis hypogaea
AAGCGAATGCCATGTTTATGATTGCCACCTAATCAAGATCACCCATAACAAAAAACAAGGGTAATACTAAAATGTACATACAGACAAGACAAAACCCATTCTAAAAGTGGTTATATGTACAACGTAAGCTTCTTATTAGGATGCAGCGTAATCCAAATCTCTCCCTTGTAAGGTGCTATGATTAGAGAACACGTAGCTGTGCAAGGAAAGCAGCACAAAGATCCAAGAAAAGAAACTGGGGGCCCTGAACCCTCTGAAGGTCAAGCAGATACTTATCTTCCCGAGTTTTGTAGAGCTGTAAAATGATGTTTAACATATTAGTTTAAACGGGAAGGAGGGGGGAATCAACCCAATAATAATGACAAAAAAATACAGTATTTAAAAAGAGAATCTCTACCTCCAAAACATGTAGTGCAATACTAATATAACATCACATGATAGCAATCAAAAGGAATTATTTGGAAACAACCTCCAGAAACTCAAGAATAGCTACAATGGCTTAATCATATTTAACTGTCTAGTAACTTGGTAGGTGGAGGGGCAAAGGAAAGTAGTTTTAAGATCCATTTGGCTGAGGCTTAAAATTTCCTACATCAAGGATTCCATCTTGATCCCTGATCATGTGCATGAAAAATAAAAAGGTACTACTATAGTACTATAACTCTAAATGACATTTCATCTAAATCCAAGAGCAATGGATATTATAGTATCGGGATAAATACCTGCACTTCAAACTTGACCACATTTGACTTAGAAACAGCATCATTCTCAATGATGTTGGAGTCATTCCCAAAGTAATGGTTACTATGCAGAGAATTGTTAACCATTCCTTCCTGATGACCAGGAATGCCAGCAACCCATCTGCATTTCATGTTGTAATGCCCTATCTTCTTCCAGCAAACATTTAATTCTTGCAGAGCTTTAAGGACCTCGGTCATTATTTCACGGGGATGGGCTCGAGACTATCACAAATTAACAAATAATCAACAATTTGAATGCGTTAGTCAGGTGCAACTGCCAACACAAATAAATCAAAACTTAATGTTTCTAGTAGCAACTATCAACTACAATGATTTAGAGACCAACAGCTTATGTGCACATCCCGAGAGAAATGAATTACATATTGCATAAGGAACACATTTAATCAACAATTCTGATTTCCTAAACTAACCAGAGATCTGGAACCAGTTAGACAATCACAGACTTGATAAAACTATCATTTCCTCTAACAGCTAGAAATCATCATTAATTCATTATTTATTGATGGCATCAACTGAATAAAACAAGCGAAATAACAACTGCATATCACTGAATCCAGTTGTGTAAATAGCCAAGAAGTAAAACACTGCACCTGAAGCCCAAGGGCCCATTTTCTCTCAACAGGGATCTGTGGTCTCATTCCTACTTGATAGTCCATATAACCTGGAAAGCGGTGCCCAGCAACTGGAGAAGAAACTTCAGTGGAATGATTACGATTGAAACCAGCATCCTAAACAGTTACATTATAAAACCAAAAATAAGCTTTGCACAAAATCCTATTTGAAAAGAGAAAACAAAGAAATCTAATACCAAGAACAGAAAACCTACAATTCCAGCACAAAATCCATAAGAACTCATTCTAGCTAGAAAGATAGATTCCATCACATGGAGTGTAGAAAGGAATATTGGACTGCTGCCCATTTGATATGGGTATAAAGTTAGAAGCAAGTTAAAAAGTCAGATCACTTCATTTAAGATGGACAAGTGAAGAGATCTTGAGCAATTAGAGGGAAAAGAAACCCACCATAGTCTCTTGAAACTCAGCTCCAAGATAGCCGCTAGAAACACGGAACCGGTTATCCAATAACAAGTAGTATGCCACAGTACCCTGAAATACATAGATAGTAATAAGAGGTGATCAGGAGGACACGAAAGGAGAGAATGAAGGGTACAGACCTCATTTTGGATCCTGTTGCGTAGAGATTCAACCAATTGATTTCTGTCAAATCCCATATTAACCACTTCCTGAAGTAGCTCTTCGTCAATCTGCAAAACCATGATATTGGTGGATTTTGTATATATGAACTGATTATAATATATCAAGTAACAAATGCCATATCATATGTGATATATATGCAAATGTAATACTTAAATGTCTAAAAACACGTACCCAGTTTAAAATCCTAACATGCATATAAATATGAAAAGAAACCAGAACACAGAGCCAATTTTCAAATCCATGCACTTCAACTCAAAAGTAATAGACAATACAGAATCATGAAAACAGATAATAGAAAAGAAAAATAGAGCAAGTATCTGCAGCATTACTACTACTTTCATGAACCAGTGATTACTAAAGAAGGAAAGATGCATTTAATTCTTTGACCTAAGCTTAGAACAATTCAGCACATGTCTGATTTCACCTCACCCAATACCACTGTAAGAATGAATCTTGACCTACTAATGAATAATAATGATATAGTTCCAAGATAACTCATTGACAAAAATATGCAGCTTTTTTCCAACAAATACCCGGCAGTTGGCAATCATGTAAGCATTAAAAATCCACAAAAATACAAATTCAGAAACATGTAACAGTCAAACCTTTTTGGCTTGTTGCATTGTATCTGGTGGTGGCACTGCTAAATATCGCGGAAGACGAGCTTGGAACCATGGGTGTTGACGTATTTCAGGTATAGTCATCCTCTTCATGGGATCCACCACAAGCATCCTTGGTATCAAATCTCTAGCACCAGGTGATAGATGACTAGGAAGGGTGTATATGCCACCCTTTAAGAAAGCAGAATTTAGAAGCAAATTAAAATCTTAAATCTCCTTGCATATAACATCTTTGAAGAAATAGATCCCATTTGACTGATGGGTTGATAAATAAGAATTATTAATATAATATATAATAATATTGTATACCATAATGGTTTTGTTCAAGTTGTCATTATGATACTTTAGCATGTGACCGGAAATTTACATGCTGAAATCACCATGCAATCAGAATCATGCAGCAGAGATCAGATGAAAATCATTTGATCACAGCACGAATTAGTGCAAGACAACATGGACCATACAATTCCATTACCCTGGGTGGTTGCAAGAACCAGCAAAATACTTTAGCATATTTCCTCAATGTTCCTTCCCAATGTATCCTACTACTACATGTCTGAAGACCAAAGCTCAAAACCAACTAAGAAAATGATTTGAGATGATATTTCTAGGACATCTCAGTCCTTTCCACCCACAAAAAGAAAAAGTTAAGAGAAGTACAATGATTAAATTAAGATCAATAATACCTTTATTTTCTTGAAGAGGTTTGGAATGTTTTCATCATCAAAGGGAAGTGTGCCGCAGAGAAGGGCATATAGAATTACACCACAGCTCCAGACATCTACTTCAGGTCCAGCATACAATTTCCCAGAGATAACCTGTGTAAAATAACATTTAACAAGGAAATATGAAACAAAATATATTATTAACCTATTCCATGAAAATCGAAAGATTTACAAACCTCTGGAGCAGCATAATTAGGGCTCCCACAACTTGTCTTCAGAAAGTGGCCATCCCGCATGATGTTGCTTAAACCAAAATCAGCAATCTTGACATTGCATTTGGAGTCTAAAAGCAAATTCTCAGGTTTCAGGTCTCTATGTACCACCATATTCCTGTGACAGTACTCCACACCAGAGATTATCTGCTTCCAAAATAGGAATTAGCTTAAACACTCTGCAACACACATAACCTTCTTAAGTAAGCAAATTAGTAGAAGATTATACCTGCTGGAAAAAGTTGCGGGCTTCATCTTCTTGCAGCCTGCCCTTTTCTACTATATAATCAAATAGTTCTCCTGATTTTACATATTCCATAACAACATATATGTCTGTTGGCGTTTCTATGACTTCATAAAGACGGATGATGTGAGGATGCATGAACAATCTCAGAATTTTTATTTCTCTTCTTACTACAACAAATTAAAGGGGGAAAAACGATCAGCACATTCAATTAAAACTAAAAAGAGCAGCCTGGTGCACAAGCATCCGGTGTTATTGCAAGGTCCGGGGAAAGGCCACACCAAAGGGTGTAATGTACGCAGCATAACCTGATAATTACATCAGTGGCTGTTTCCACAGCTAGAACCCGTGACCTTGAGAGGTCACACGGAGACAACTCAACCATTGCTCCATGGCTCCCCTTCACATTCAATTAAACTAAAAGCAATAAAAATCAATTCGCATGGATACTTAAAGAATAAAGACTATTTGTACAAAATCAATAAAGACCTTTTTCTTCCATTTCCATGTTCTTAATCTTGCGGCGGTTAAGAATCTTTATGGCAACTTTATGGCCAGTCAAAACATGCTCTGCTATTTTCACTTTGCCAAAGGACCCAATACCAAGTGTTTTTCCCAGCTTATAATTTGGCAGAAACATGTCTACACCTGTTCCACTACCTCGGCCAGTTGGTCCATCCATTTTTCAAATCTAGAGGCAAAAATCAGGAAGAAAGGAAATTAAATATTAGACGAATAATAATACACAAACATCTATAGATTATGCAAACTAGATGGAAGCTTTTATTGGATATGGAATGGAACATGCTTGCAAAAAACAAAAAGGGAAGTTTCATTAACACTATCAAAACTAAGGAAACGTAATTTTATTAATTATTATTGCAATCAGAGAAAATAAGACCCTAACTATTTTATTTGAAAATAAAACAAACATTTTGCTTTCAAATCTTTCTATAATGATAGAAACTAAACTAAGACAGTGCCAAACAACATATAAACTAACAAGATTATTATAACAAAGGGAGGGGTCAGTAATGTGAGAAAAATATATTAGCTATATTTTCTTCCTTCCCATTATTTCCTTTAACAGTTCATACATGTAGAATGTTCCTACAGATAAATGAAGAATAGTATGATCAAAGCCAGAAAAAGGCACAGCAGAAGGACTGAGGGTAGTGACTTAGGCATGCCTTTGTGGATAACAAGAGATATGAACCTTTAGCGTCAAACTGGTAACTGTTAGAAACCCACAATACCAAACCAATCCATCTAAATAGCAAAAGGCAGGTGTAAAATATCAAGATAGCTCTCAAAGCATCAGACTTTGTTAAATTATCTTCAGCATTTCCCGTGATTGATGCACAACTTAGGAAGGAATACACTCTTTCCTAATAGTTAGTTAGTGAAGACGTTAAAAAGTTGACATAAGAACTACTAATCAATAAAATATTACAAGTGGAAATGACTTCCCATTTAGTCAAACAAGCTGAAAGAAGCATCTAATGGCCAAGATGAGGTTCTGGAATGGGTGCCCGCACTTCTTGATGGTCGATGTGCTGCACCTCCAATGAGGCCCATGTGGATCAAGCAATTTACTCATAGCTGTCAGAAATTCCAAAAAGTCCAGCCAACTAACTAGCTTGCTAACAGTGGCACTAATTGGGTTAAAACCCCCAGGTTTATTATAAGGCCACTTATCTCCTTTGACAACCCTCCTCCTTCTACTCCAAGCCACACCTTGCTACATTCCTTTTGACTACCACATGTACCATCAAATCCAACCCTCTCAACAGATAAGAAAGGCTGCCTTCTCTACCCTCTAATTTCTTATTTAGCTATCAGCAATATCATTGATAATAGAGCTCGCAATCTATACCAACTTCATCCAGAAAGAAATAGGAAAAACCATCTTATAAGCTCAAGTCGACAAATCCAAATAGAACTAGCCATTGAAATTCATCTAGTTTTAGTAATAATCCGAAACACAACGAGATACGCAATCATTCAACGCAAATCCAGATCCATACACAAACCACATAATCAGAATATTCCAACAATAACAACCCGAGTTCATTTCAACAATCACCGAACAACGTCAGTCAACACATAAATATAAGCCAGAATCAAACAAAACCATAAAAAAAAAAAAAAAAACTACACAATCGGAAAATGAGGAAACTCGAAGCCTCACCGATTGAATATGTCAAGCGAAAAAGGAGCTTGTTCTTCGAAGAAATTGCCAATGGCGGGGTTCGCAGAAAACCCTAAAGTTGCGAATTGGGAACGATGAGAGGTGGTACGGACGAAGGAACCATTTTGTGTTCTCCTTTCGTTTCCTTTGGATCCTTTGGCGTTTGTTAACTGCGACGCTACTGCAACGGTGCACGCAAAATGGTAAGGTCACTAAGAGAGGTGGCAAACGACACTGCGTTTTGCGTTTGCGGGCCCCACTTAGGTAATGTCGGCTATGTATGCCACGTCAGTCATCACTTTTTTTTGTCTTCTTTAATTAAAAAAATCTAAAAATATTATTCGTATATTAAAATAAGTCACTAAAATCAACCACCAGTGTAAAAATATATATGTGATTTAATTTATTTTTAATATATATTTATATTTTAGCATATATTTTATACTAGTGTCTAATTTTAGTAGCTGATTTTGGTATAAAATGTTTTCCTAAAATTTATTATTATATTATTAAAATTTATTTTTCAATAAGTAAAAACTCATATGCAATTGTCTTCATTAATGACGTGTTGATTTAGTACATTAACTTGTTGTGATTTGAATTCTTCATGCAGAGTTTATGTGATCAAGATTTATTAGAGCTCTAGAAATTTGATTGTTGCTGTTAGAGTTGCAAACTTTTTAAATTGAACTTTTTATTATCGTCTTCAGGAGAATGTCAGGGAGTCGGTCAAGCTTCTAGAAAGTCTACTAGGTCTTAGTCACATACAATTTAGGCGAGGAGTCGAAATCTTAGCAAGTTAACATATAAAATCAACACACCATTTACGAAAATCAGAGACTAACGTGAGTTACTATTGTAAATTTTGAGTAAATTGGTCCATTATAATTTTAGTGGTCAATTTGAGTCTCATCTCAATTTTCAAGAGTTAGAGGTATTCAAATTCAAACCGATCCAAATTGAACCACTCGTTCGATTCAATCCAAACCAAAAACTGATTAAAACCATGCTAATTTGGATTTGATATTTTGATTGAATTATATTTTTAACAAACCACATGAATTAGATCGGATTTCAGATATACTTCTTAAAACCGATTCAATCCAATTTAAACAGCACAATATGATATAATATTATTTTTTATTACTATATTTAAAATTTTACCAATAATATATTGTGATATATTTTTATTTTATATATGTATTATTATTATTTAGTGAATATTTTATAAATTTAAAAAGTAATCTATTTATTTATTTATTTTAACCAACATCTATAATTTTATTTTTATTGTTATGTTATTATTGATTTTTTTAATATATTATATATTGAGATTTGTTGAGAACTATTAGATAACTCCACCACCAAAAAAAATGGTGCATAATCAATTTAAGCCACAAGGTAAGCATCACCAAAAATTAAGGAGTTGTAATTCAATCTTCAGAGTTTAAGGTTCACAACTTTGGCAAAAGTTTAGGTTATTTTTTCAAGTCTTATAAAATCTAACAAGATTGGATATAGAAAAGTGCAAAATTTCTAACATAGGACATATATAAGTTAGATTTGGTAGTTATTTTTTTTGTGCATCTAATATAATTGTTTTTAAAATTTGAATCTAAATTTTATTTTTGTTAAAATATTAAATATAAGATGTTTATCATATTAATTAATATAACATTTATTAAAATTTTACATATATATTTAATAAATATAAAAGATGAATTGATAATATGTCTGATAATACAAAACTACTATATATAATTAAGTGCACTATTGAATAAATATACATGCAAAATAAAATCTCCACATACACTATAATAATATAGAGTAATAATAGTAGCATCATAAGTCATAACACACCATAAAAAACAACAACAAATTAAACAACATACATAAACTAGCTTAACATCATCAATAATTAAGAAGCTACCGACCTAATTACAGTTAATTCGAACATTGAAGGTTGGTTTGTTGGAGAAATAAACTACCATTACTATTGTTGTCAATGAGTTCAAAGACACAAACATCATTTTCATATATATATATATATATATATATATATATATATATATATATAGCTTCATGTACTCCTTAGTGAAACCACATAAATACATAATATAATATAAATTATTATTTACTCCGAACCAAAAAAAGCATTATTAATTTTTATTTATATTGTTCAGTCTTCATATAATATTTTTATATGATTGAATCATTAATATGCAATAGAAGTTTCACCAAGTTGTGAATTTAATTGTAAGACACACTTGTTACTTTAATCAACCAACATACTTTTAACATTATAATTATTGCGTCCAGAAAAAAAAAATGCATCTAATAAATTCATAATGAATCCAATAGAGTACGTAGTAACTGTTTTGTATTGATCAAGTGTTTTAGTAATCCAAATCTAGGAATAATAGAAACTTAGTTAAGTTGTGTATCCATTATTTAGGTGTTAAATATATTTCAGACTTATATTTATTTTTGTCTTAATAAAAATATAAAAATATTTTTTTCGATATATCTAACTTTATTTTTTACCAATATAATTAAAATGATTATAGAATAGATAGTATTATTAGTACTTTATATAATTAAAAAATATTAAAAATATTTATAAAAGGTTAGTTTCTACTTTGTTATTTTTTTTTTGGTGACTAGTTTCTACTTTGTTATTTATAAAATATCAATATATTGTTACAATTTATTAAAAAATAAATTTTACATATACTATGTCTCTATGTCTAGCCAAAAAAAAAATAGTATTTAATATGTCCCATACCATTTATTTATTTATATATATTTGTTAACAAACCTTATAATTTGTAATTATATATATTATCTTAATAGGCTTTCAATTTTTAGAGGGGTTTATAGAAAAAAAAATTCATTAACAAACATCAAACAATAATTATTGTTGCAACAAGAAAAACAAAAGAAGGTCAGAAGGTGCTCGGTTTTTGCAGCATCCTGATCCGGCATTGCCGTTGTTGTAAAACCAGCTTCCACCTTCTTTCTCTCATTCTTCTTCTTCTTCTTTATATATATAGTTTTATATTAAATGTAGAAAAAAGGAGTCACCATATAAATTATCTCTAGCAACCAAAAAGGTAATGCGTCTGCATCTTTGTATTTTTGATCTCTTGAATTTATGTCTTTCATGTTTGCATGTGCTGCATGCAATCATAAAGGTTTCTGGGTTTTCATTAATTTATATGGCTCTAATAAGTCTTGATGGGATATATATATTGCACAAATATAAATTCAAGTATTAAATTTGATTGTGATTTTATTTTTTAAAAATTATTCACAAATTAAAGAAGTGTATGTATGGGTAGTATTTAATGCACGTACACATGTAACATATGATACGCACAAAGCATTATTATTCGTTCACCTTTTCATGTATGCACGTGAATAAAGGTTTCTGGGTTTAATAAAAAAAAACTAAAGGTATGGGTTTTGACTCAGATTATTTTGGCTATGAATCTTAAGGTTCAATACTGCACAAATAGATCGAAATGCGAATACTGAATATGATATGGTGCTGGTACATGTAAATATGAGAATTTTATGTGAGAAAAATAGAAAAAATAGTCACAAAGTTAAAGAAATCTAAGGTGGAGATGACATTTAGATTGTCTTTCTAATAACAATTACAAAGCAATTTTTGTTCTTTTGCTTTTGTTTTCTAAGAAAAGAGGATCATTCGAATTGGGTCATTGTTCAAGTCGTGGAATCAGTCACTAGTATAGTTATCGGATTAGGCCGAATATATTACACACTTTAAGTGCAGTTCTTTTCTGAATCATGCGTTCGTGTGTCCATAACTGAAAATAGGTGATCTAACGAAGTAAGTAATAATATTAAAATCGATTTGTTTTGAAGTGTTTAAGGAAGTATATATTATAAGGTTTAACACGAGATGCTTGTGCACTGGACTTTTTTATTTTTAGGACTTTTTTATTTTTAAGAGTGGTTAAACAAGCCTTAGCTTGTTCTAGTTAGTATTATTTATTTTGTCTTTTAGAGAGTCAATGATGATGTACAATGCATTTGTCTTCTACACCTTTCTTTTATGGTGGAAACTCAGGTGTAGTCGACTTCACGTGAAGTTGATACCTGTGAGAGCCGTTAAATGATTTGACTGATTTGATTAAATTTTCATCTAACGGCTCTTAGGTATCAACTTCACGTGAAGTCGACTTCACCTAAATTTTTACCTTCTTTTATACCTCAATTATAGCTTTTTCTTCCTTTCTTTTTTTCAAATAATGTCTTACCCTTTTTGCTTTAATTTGATTCATTCCCCTTTTATATTCTTTTCATATAATTTTCATATTTTATGACATTCTTTCTATGAGCCTTTTTTTTTTCTTTTGGAGACTTTCTTTACATTTGCTCTTATATCTGCAAATGCATTTCACATGGATCATCATTCAGCTGAAAGTTCCTATCAAATATGCTGTTTCTTTTTTCTTTCAATTCATTTTAAGTCTCTCTTTCTCAGAAGAAGCTTCCTTGAAACTGAACCTGAGATTGTTTAGCTTGTGAAAATGTTTAATACTGTTTGATAACTTTTACTTCTACAAGTGTTGCCCTACAATCTTTTCTTTTAAGTTCTTCATTGGTGGCCTTATAAGGTACAAGAAATTTTCATTACTGAGATGGTTTTAGATTTCCCTGAGAAAAAAGTTCTCACTTTTAAGATAAGATATTTTTACTTTCAAAGTATCACTGCTATTTATATTTTAAGTTACTTAACAACACTACTGCTTTTGTAGAATTTTGATGCAAATCTTGCAAATTGCATTTTAGTTTATCACATTTTTTATGTAATTAGTCTTGAAGATGTTCAAAGTCATTGGTTTATTAGCATGGTTCTTTTTGTTTGTTGACATATTTTCCTGAAATTTTCAGGTGTAGTTAAGTACATCATAGATACCATGGGTGGTTGTGCATCAGTGCATTCCCATGGCATTAAAAGGCCCAGAAAGTCTCATAGAAGAACGATAAAGCGAATAATAAGACACCGCCGTCGAAAGGTCTCAACTCCGGTGGAGAAAGGTGGCATGGGGAGGAAGAATGATGCAGGGCCATGTGTAACAGATTACTCTGTTACTGAAGTTGTTCACATGGAATTCGAGAACGGTTCCAATTCAGCATATCATCTTAGACAACTTGATTGGCACAAATTTGATTCTAAATGTATGTTCTTGTCAAAATCCTTATCTTTATATGAAGCTGATAGTTAAGGCTTAAAGATGTGAACGCATGTTAAACTATCTAACAGTTCTCGACTATCTACTGTTTGTTGCAGCAAACTCCCAAGAGGAACCTTATTTTGACACTTACAGCATTCTTGAACCGGAATCTGATGATGATTTCAATAGTGTCCATGGAGGAGGTAATGAAACATTACAGGCCTCATTTATGTCTTAAGAAGATTGGATTGGATCATAACTTTTTATAACTGCAGATAGTTTTTCGAATGGCGAAAATGCAACACAAGGCTATATTGTTCCTCGGGTTCATCCTATGGAAGTGAAAACTCAAGAGATTGGACAAAAACAAGGACTCCATAAATTGATGAAGTCGATAAGCTTCAGCAACACGTCGAGGAGGCTCTCGTCATCACTCTTCAAGCTTTCTTTCAAGAGGAGATCATGTGATGTTGATCAAAGCAGTGAACAATGTAAGCTAAGTGTTCATAACTTGATATGCATGAAAATAGATTCAAGATTCCAAAGTTTGGAAGAGAATAAGACCAATGCCACCTTTTTCATACTAATTATGTAACATAAATTTATCATACTACTAATTATGCTTCTTAATCTCATTGTTGTTTGATAGGTCAATCGAAAAGATATGTATATCGTCCGGTTGCAGGACATATGATACCATGTCAGACCGGAGAAAAGCCTTCTTCCGCATGTTGGAACGAGATTTCTCCCTCGGGGTTCAAAGTCCGTGGCGAAAACTATTTCAAGTAAGTTGTTTTTATTTATCTAGTCTGATTTTGGAAGAGAGACTGAGACTAGGAGACAGAGACTAAATTAAGCATTTGTATTGTGTTTGGCGTAAAATATATTGGACTAAGTTATGTATCAATATTATGTTTAGTTTAAGATAAATATGGAAACTGAGGAGTACATTTGAAATTTGAAAAAGTTAAATGAGAGTATTTTTGAAAAGAAATATTAAAATTTCAGTCTCTGTCTTCAAAAATTTCAATTTCTCTGTGTCTCCACTTTCTTGAGGTATTGAAGAGATTTAAATTGTGTTTCGAGATTGAAATTTTAGTTACAGTCTCTAACTACCAAACACAATACTAAGTCCTAGTCTCCGGTCTCAATTTCAATCTCTAAAAACAAACACTATCTAAAGGAAACACTATAAAATATTTAATTTTGACATACTGTTGGTTTGCAATAAAAGAGTTGTACAAGACAAAAAGTTGGGCATAAGGCTGCGTTTGTTTCTAAGAATAAGACAGCACAAGATACTGATAATAGAATAGAATAAGACACTAATGGACAGATACACAAAATTTTGTGTTCTTGTATTATGTTTGGTGATAAACTAGAATAAATTATGAAAATTCAATTTATTCTCATTTTTTTCATTCAAAAATTTTGAGATGAAAAATATAACAATAAAAAATATAATTATGAAAAATTAACAAGAATAATAAAAGAAAAAATAAAAAATAAGTTGTGTCCTTTTTTAGTGTCTCTGGACATATTGCGATTTTGTGTCTCAGTGTCCCTGTCTCAGTGTTCTGTCTCTGTAAACAAATGCAGCCCAAATGACTTAAATCGTTTGATCTATATAGCCGACCTTATTATTAAGTGGAATAAGCCTTTGATATTTGTGTTCTTGTTGTATGTATATCTAAATTGATAATAGTCCAAACTTTTGTTTTGCAGAGACAAAAGCAAGGTTCCTGCACCAAAGGAGTGTCCCTATAATCCAATTGGTGTTGATCTATTTGTTTGTCCCAAAAAGATACACCACATTGCTCAATACCTTGAGCTTCCAAATTTTAAATCCATTAGTGAGCTTCCCCCACTTCTTATAGTAAATATCCAGGTAAATTTTTTTACTTTTTGCTTTTTCATTCACCCTCAATGTTCAGAAAATTTTTGTATTGAATTCTTCTATATATGCATTGTGGCAGTTGCCTACATATCCAGCTGCAATGTTTGGTGGAGACAGTGATGGAGAAGGTATGAGCCTTGTACTGTATTTCAAGGTTACTGGGAATCTCCAAAACATTTCTTCCCAGTTTCAGGAAAATGTAAAGGTAGTTCAATTTGCTCTTAGTATTTCAAATTATTATTCTCCTCATCTCATATGAGTAACTCCATTTATTAAGAGTGTATCTGTTTAAGCTTATTTTGTCACAAAATCACAACTTTTTTGTTAAATTAAAAACATACACTTTAGTCCTATATTGCTTAGAAGTTCAAAATGATAACTTCAAAGAAAAATTAGTTTTCAGCTTTCTTTGTTTTAGTTGTAAACTCACAATTTTAGCCTGATACGCATATTAATTTGAGCTAAATTGGTCTTTGAAAGATGACAAAATCAATGTTATCATTTGATCATGAAATATAATATAATGAGTCAAATTAGTTTTTTGATTAACTTTTACTAACTTATCACTATTAAGTATCATGTGAAATCTATGATGCACAGACACTGACACCGACACTGGACACGCTGACACGCGAATTTTAAAATCTTATAAGATACGGGGACACTCATATATATAAAATATAAAGTATTTTTTAGATAAATCATAATGGTATTTTGATATTTTATTGAATACTAAAATATAAATTAATTTTTTAATTATTTTTAATATCTTATTTTAATTATATCAAGTATTTAAAATATTTTTTGTTTTAATAAATAATAAATATATATTATATCTAAATTTATTTCAAAAATATATGTTAAGAATAAGATTGGACACGTTGATACGTGATGGTATTTAGGTGTGTCCAACCGTGTCGGTGAAAATTTTTTTATTTTTTATTAAGACACGGTTTGGACACAGCAGACACGCTTGTCGGACGAGTGTCCGTGAGTATCGTGTCCAAAATATATCCGACACGGCAACTCAGCGAAGTGTCCGTGCTTCATAGTGTGTGAAATAGAAGACAAGACACTAGCTAGTCTCGATATCAATAACAGTAAAAAGTTAACAAAATTACCAACTTGACTCATTCATATTTTCAAGAATCAAATTGCAACATTGAATCTTTGAGAGCTTGAATTAACTTATAAATAATTTTTCTGTTAGAAATATAACTATTTATGATGTCTATTTCCGTCGGTTTAAACTTTTGAGGGGATTGATATATATTATGACTGTATATATATGTCCTCTCCTATAATATAGTTTATTAATATTTACTGAATCCATTTTTTCTTAATTTGCCAGAGAGTAATCAAAGATGAGATGGAAAAGGTGAAAGGATTTAAAAAAGAATCCAATGTTTCTTACAGAGAAAGATTGAAGATCTTGGCAGGAGTTGTGAATCCTCAAGATATGCAATTAGGTGCTGCTGAAAAGAAGTTACTAAATAATTACAACGATAAACCCGTCCTCTCGCGCCCTCAACACAACTTTTACAATGTACATTTCGTATAAAACTTACGACCATGTTATATATACACAAAAATCAGTCATTCGTATGATTATGTTCATAACAAACACTACTAACTTGTTTATTCTATTTCTAATAGGGTCCTAACTACTTTGAGATTGATTTGGACGTTCATCGATTCAGCTACATATCGAGAAAAGGACTCGATTCTTTTCGCCATCGTTTGAAACATGGAATTCTTGATGTAGGGCTAACCATTCAGGTAAGATGATATGTTGATCTATGCTATCTAGCATTCATCTTTCTTAATCTTTACAAGAAGAAATATTTCAACTTAGCAGAATTTTGTGGTTTAATTTTTCTGTTGGTCTTTATAGTTTTATCAAATTTTTAATTAAGTTTTTATATTTTTTTTCTTTTTAATTGGAATCTTACACTTTTAGTTTTGTAATTAAATCATTTTTATATCAAAAATGTTAAAATTAATCAAATATTTCTCCCAAAATATATGCGATCAAAAATTTAATTTGATTTTAAATTATGAATATCTTCAATTTGCGAAAAAATATTCAGTTATAACATTTTTTACACTAGAAATGATCTAATTATAAAATTAAAAGCAATGTAGAGACCCAATTAAAAAAAAAAGTACAAAAACTTAATTGAAAATTTGGTAAAACTAGAGTAAATAAACCTAATGTTGTTAGTGTTCAACTTAGACTAACCATGTTGATAAAATTTTCTATAACAGGCACAAAAACAAGAGGAACTTCCTGAACATGTACTATGCTGCATTAGATTGAATAAGATTGATTTAGGTGACATTTCTCAAGTACCAAGACTAATGACCCTTGATGGTGAATGATATAGCAAACTTGACAATAAGGTTGTGTTTGGCTAGGGGTAAAACAATGGTGTAAGATTTCGCAAATGAAGTTGTACATAGAGTTTATCTACAAAATTTTACATCACATTTTCCCTTCTTAGCCAAACACATCCTAAACAGGTGAATATTGTTTTTTAAGTAACTAATTTGCTTCCATGGATGTACATTATGTTGTTTGGAAGCATACTTTTGACCAAAGTCAAAGAAATTAAGAGGATATATATTAGGGTACTGCTAAATGGGAGTGATGTTTCCTAGTTAAATGTTGCTTTATGGTTCACAGCAACATTCTTTAACTACAAAATAACATGACATGTTGATTTTGGCTTCTTTTTATTTGTTTTATATTAATGAAAAATTTTCAAGTGTACCGGTGTTTCATTAATTTTTAATCGTCGATCTGAATTATAAACTTTCCTATATTATATGTATACACCAACAGGAAGCAGGATGAGATTACTGCACAGTATTCGCCATGGTGTGTGTTTCACAAAGTAGTAACATTAATATTATTTCAATTAATTTTTATTTGTGCAATTATTATTAATACTAGTATAGTATCCGGATAATATAAAATATATATATAGTAATTTTTATTGCACAAAATTTATAAAATTAATTAAATTTAAAGTTTAACTATTCTCAATATTGAAAATAATGAAATCAATGAGTAACAATTTTACTTGTCTTAATATAGTTTGTGATTAACTTAAAATATATACATTAGAATCCTTTTTTTTTTTAATTTTTCTTTAAATAACATTAGTAGTTGAATTTATAGACATTTTCTCATGATTTATGAGTAAAACTTTCAAACCTTTTTATTCTTGTGTTATAACTAATTTGAGCAAGTATAATCTAATATGCGATAAAATTCGTCTTTAAATTATATATCTTTTTATTATCATAGCAAAAGAAACTATTATAGAGAATTATTTACTGTTCGAATATGCAATATTAGCATTTAGACCATTGATATATGAATTAACATCCTTTAATTTATATATAATTTTTTTTATAGAATTAAATAACTTAATACGTGAAATTATGATTGTTACGATGGATAACCGGAGATTAATGGGTTGGACGGTATTGGTTGGCCCAAACGTATGAAAGATGAGGCTAGCAAGTGGATCTACAACTCGGGGACCACCGTCCCGCTCGTGCGCATGAAAGAATGGGGGGTGGTACCTGCAAAGACACTCCGATGCCTAAGTCAGCAAGGATGTGAGCAGGTCTAGAGAGTATTGGGACTTAGAGATACCTGAGAAGTGTCAGTGTATTTATAGTGGTGAACCAATAACCACCGTTGGAGTAGTGCCGCTTTTTAGGGTGTTAACCGTCTCTTGATCTTAGGGAGATTAAGATATGGCTCGTGAAAGTGGTTAGAGAGATTCTAGGGGCAGTTACTCATTTAAATGAGTGCTTATATGCCAGCTAACCTTTCTTCCCGACTTCCTTAGAGCAAGTCGTGGTGAGTACCGACTTCTTAGCGGCTGACTTGGAAAAGGTGAGGCTCAATCCTTTGGGTCGAGCCTTTTTACTTGAATCCTGGGCCTTAGCGTTAGGCCAGAGTATGAACAATAATATTAATACTAAATTGATTATATAGATGTTATTTTTTATGGATAGTATAAATGTAGTTATAAAATAGATGCTTATTTTTATATTGTTGCAAAAATGACATGGCAATTTCATATGAAACTTAAAATCTTATGTGTCATTCACTAACCATAACACTATTTTGGACTCTCTTTGTCTATATTATAATATAATTTAATTATATAATGATTAATTCATTATTTTTAACATTTTGATTATACAAATATCCGAAAAAAATTATCATTTTTAATTGTCATGAAATTACTTTTTCCAAGAGTTTACATTGATAGGAAAAGGTACATAAATGATTATATTTCTAATACACTCCTTACAACCGGTAATTTGCTATACAAATCATCCTTTAACAACCACTTTAATAATTTTTTTAATCAAACTTGTCAAATTATCTAATAATTATCAAATATCAATTTCACATGAAAATAACTACATGTGAGTTTTCGCTGTATTTGGATGTAGGGAATTCTAAATTTCTAAATTCCTTGTTTGTTTGCCAAAACCTCCACCATCCTAAATTCCTTCAATAAATGAATGGTTCAGTTTATTACATATGTGATCTTTATCGTATCAAACACAAATATGTTGTTTCTCAAAATTTTCCAGCATTCAAATCTCTCTATAATGATCAGTTAAATGGCATCTTCAAACCCAAGAACTTAAATCTGGGCAACAAGTTGCCAATGGAACTTGGTCTCTTCTTCCACCACAACCTCATTATTACCTTGTAATCGCAGCAACTTGGTTTTCGTCCCAAGCGAAATCCTGATGGCTCTATTGATCGGTATAAAGCTCGTCGATAACATCTTAGTGTTGATTAAAACAAACTTATGCTAACTCTGGAAATCTTATGGTTATTAATTTTGATGATTAACAACACAATTAATATATTAAAAATTTAATTGAGATTTTCTAATGGTTTGAAATGTTATAGATCAAATAATTTTTATCTAGCCAAATGTTTTTAATTTTGGAATATATTTTTAATCATGATCATACGTGATCAAAAAGAAAAATCTCATTTATTTTAAGATTTTTAACTCAAATTCGACACTTGATACATAAACCTTAGATGATAAGTTTATGAAGAAACCCCTGTTCATTGGTAGTGATATGCATCATTAACAAAACATGTTCAAAGTACAAAATACTTTGGAAGTTCATAATAATAAAGATTTCAGAAGTTCAGATTAAAGTTTCAAAAGCCCGGAATGAGAATTTTTGAAGATGGTATACATCTCAGGTTTCAAAAATAATCTAGACTTATATCTCCTAGTTCGGCAAGTCAAAGACTAACTTGACGTAGATCAGAGTTCTATTTAAGAGTTTGTCATTAGTCAATGAATTGTTGCATGCACAAAGCATGATTCAAACTCTCGACACATGAATCTGGTAGCACTATGGCAATTGTCATTGATAGAGTAGTGGAGTTTTTGTCCAAGTTATTCATCTTGATGAAAATTTTATCCCTTAGTCGAAATATGTTAGGAGGTCAATATTTTTATTAGAAAAAATAAAATAAAATTAGTATTACTTTAAGAGTTTAATTTTGATGCACTGACAATGTAAAACGTTTTACTTTTATACAATCGTACAATCATAATCGTTATTTTAGATTCACGCGATCAATGTAAAAAGTAGTTATTTTTGCTATTGTGATATTATGTAATTAAATGTACATATAAAATAATTTTACACTGACAATGCATTAAAATTAAATTCTTACTTTAAATGTAAATCGAATGGAATAAAAATATTAATAATTTAATATTTGTATTTTTTTAATTAACATCTTTAAGATGTTATTAGCTAATTGGTCATGCTAAATTCTAGCGTTGTATGCCGTTACTAATAATTTTCTAATTCGAATGGAAGTTGCCGAAATTGTCATAAAAAAATCCGTATCAAATTGTGCAAATTATAAGATACAAGATTCCACATTGAAAACTCTTTTCCAAATAATATATTAGACAAAATTTGACAATTTCGGTATGAAAATCAAAGGCACCGGAAAATTGGTTTTATATATAAGACTATGTCCCCGTAAAACATTAGTGTCGTGTATTTCAGGTTTTTCCCCCTTGGTTTTCGATTTGAGAAATAAATTTCGTTTTACATTATTTGAAAAACAATTAACTTTAGAAGATTTACTTTATTTTTTTCACTAACCTATTTATCTAAAGATATTGTAAACATAGAGGGCACTTTTCCCAAAAGGAAAAAAACAATGACACTCAAATAAATACATCTTTGAAGTCATGATGTAGATAAAAAAAATAAAAAATAAAAAATAAAAAATAAAAAATAAAAGAAAGAAAGAAAGAAAAAAAATAGAGGACTTTTACTAGGAAGGTGCAACTCCACCAGAAAAAATAACCATTCTTTAATCATACCATCTTTCATGTTGGCACCTTACATATATGGATATAATTTTCTATATTTCCATGTTGAGATGCTTATGATAGAAGGAGTTAAAGTGAAGACTCCTGACATTAAAAGAGGAGTAGAAGAAGAGGGTCTCATGCCAGCAGTAGTTAGAATGGTTCAGATGCCATTGACAATGTTCCAGCATTGGCTAGATTGCTTAGTCAAGCATCCTTGTATATTTAGAGAAGATTAACTCCCACTCCTACAAATCCTTGCTTCATATCTCTGTTAATCACAAATTCATTTAGGAATACTCATCTTAAGTTACCTTGTTAAGTTCTTGTAAAACAACAATAGTGTTCTTCTTTTAGAGAAGCTTAAATAGCCGTTTTGGCAACCGAAAGGTTCTGATTTTAACAAAACGGACCCCAAGCTTTTTTTTTTTTTGACAAAATAAACTCCCAAATAGCAATTCTGTTTAACAAAATGACTTAACGTCCAGAGTGATAGGTTAACGATTAGCTCATTTTGTCAAACAGAACTGATATTCAGGGGTTCATTTTATCAAAAACGAAGGTTACTGTCCGTTTTGTCAAAATCAGAATCGCTAAAATAGCTATTTATTCTTTAGAGAAAATATAATAATCACAAATTCATTTATGAATACTCATCTTAAGTTCCCTTGTCAAGTTCTTGTGAAACAACAATAATGTTGTTCATTTAGATGAAAGATCTTGTATACTTAACTTTTGTATATGTAAAAACATTACTCATACTACTGGAAAGAAAAAATCATTTACCTCTTCCAAACCTTGATTTTCGAACTTCGCGCCGCATGTCACTCACTTGCGAACCATGATCTGTATTTCCCTGTGAAATTAATTTTGGTAAATAAAACAATATTACATATGTGCAACAAAAGGAAATAGTAGTTTTCAGCTATTGTTTGAAACAAGTGCAAATTATTTTATGGCATGATTTAGAGCTTGTTCCTTGTTGCCTCTGTTCTTCTAACTAAACATAGAAATTCAACATTGTCCAAACATTCTAACATAACCAACTTTAAAATAATGATATTACCTGATGATTCAATAGTTCGGAAGGATCAAAATCCATCGTTACGCGAGTCTCTTCATGGTAACCTTGCTTGTCATTATATCTCTTGTCCAAAGCAGTCATCCTTTGTCTGTTTAAATCATAAGTTCCTTTAGCAAAGTTTGGATCCAATGCACTAATTTTGCTTCTTGAGCCATCTGATAGTGTAGATGAAGCATCTTGCTTTCTCCTTTTCACCCAGTCATAGCCGCCTTGTGCCGGTACAGTAAAGCCATTACCATCTGCAATATTCACCATCTGCGAAAGGTCTGAGACTGCATCCATTTCGGGGTGTAGATGGTCTTTGTGTCCTCCTATGCCCTTTTGAATATGTGATCTACCATCACTTCTACGAACATTATGAGGACCATTCTGCATGTGCTTTGAAAAGAAGAAAAGATAAGCATATAAAAGCAACAATTTTCACATGATGTAGCAGCAGTGGACTAGTAAGAAACTACCTCTTTGGAAACTGATTGAGTATGATCAATTGGTTCTCGCAAATATTTCTTGACTCGTCTTGGTTGCCTTCTCGATGTTGCAGCATCTCGCATTTGCATTTTATCATCGGTCCTTTTCCTGATAATACATTTCCATACTTTAGTTGAAAAGGATTGTAAAATCCATAAGAAAGTAAATCCTATATTTTAAATTATTTGCTTGGTTTAAGAAGATTTTGAATGTAAATGAGACGATTAGCTAGTCTAAAGACCAAGCCCCTTGCTATCAAAGTAGGAAAATATGCTGAAAAATTATATGCAGTTGTCTTCGTATGAAGTTGACAGTTAAGAACGGTTAGATGATTTGACATATTTGACTACACACTCATCTAACGATTCTCAATTATCAATTTCACATGAAGGCAAATGCAGTGGAAGAACTGTGTGTGGCAATTTTATGTCACTAAAAAGGAAGACAGGTAGTTTACCTCGACATGTCTTCCCGACTTTTAGCATCCAGTTCTTTGCTAGGCGAATACTTTGGCAAGTTTGATGGATTGCAAGCATAAGGTTTGGTGTTGAAATACTATAACAAGGTATTCCAAGAAATGAAAAGAAAATATATATGTCAGAAATCAAACTCAATCACATTGAACTTGCTAGCATTAAGTTGGTGAAGTTTACCTCAGACATCAGGGCAGAGGAGGCGGTTCCACGATTGGCGGGGTCAATGGATAATAAAGTCTCAAGTAGATCAACAGCAGTTTCTGGAAACTCGGCACACCTCTCACGCAAAGAGCTTTCGTAAGTAGTTTGAGGTTTAAATACTGTTGCATGAGGAAGCTTATACTTTTTCCAGAAATCGTCCGGCGGAGATCCACACAGCTTAAAAATTTTGTGTAGTTGTTCAACCTGTATGCTCAAAAATAAAATAACTCATATCAAAGTGTTTCCCACAAAATAAGTGTCAGTGTAAGGAATGTACTAATGTATTGCTTATGTTATTGTTTTGCTATACATAGTAATCAACAATGTTTTTATGTCCCTTGCTTCTATGCGAAAAGTTTCAAACTAAATCACACACAAAATAGTAGGAAGTAGAGCAATCTTTTTTCCAAAAAGTTCACAAACTTTTTAAAATGTCTTTTGATGCTTACCACTAAAGAATCAAATACATCAATTAAGCAGATTACCTCAGTTCTTCCCTTAAGGATTGGTTTTCCTAGAAAAAGTTCGGCAAATACACAACCAACACTCCACAAATCAACCGATACTCCATAATTGGTTGATCCCATCAAGAGCTCAGGAGGGCGATACCATAGAGTTACTACACGACTGGTTAACTGATGCTTGTTATTTGGACTAATTGTATTTGCTAATCCAAAATCTCCTATCTTGAGAATACCTTCATTGTTCAATAAGATATTTGATACTTTAATGTCACGATGCATGATACCACGGATATGACAGTGCTCAATTCCACTTAATAGCTGTCGCAGGTAACACTTTATCTGTGGGAGAAACAAGGAAAAGATGAAATGTCCAACATCTAACAAGGACCTAAATAACTTTCAAATACTCGAGGACTTCAAGGAGAAAAAGAAACAAATAAAATGAAGTAAAGTGTTGTAGCATAAAATGAAGACCAAGATATGATTTAGAGTTAGCATAGAACCTTAAAGGCTTGTTGGTGAGTTGGGATTTTGGAGGAGAAGGGAGGGAAAGGAAGGTTTTGTAGCGTAAACATTTAAAATTTAACACTACGAGCATTTCCTTTCCCTCCGAAATTCCAACTCACAAACAATCCCTGGAACAAGTCCTGTTTAAGTATTAATTTCGACATAGGCATCATGAATGACGTTTTAGCAATAGTTTCTATTAGAATCTTTAAGCTTGTAGCACTGACTTATACATCAAGGAAATGGGTGCACAAGTGAGTAAGAAAATGACATATATAGCCTCATACATATTGCGGCTATGGAAACATGCAGACCAGGATAGATTCCCCAGTTTCAAAACAATAAGTGTAGATAATCGTCGCATACTTTGCTTCAATCAATGCTAATGTATGCATATTTCATGTTAGGAACACCAAATATTGATATTTTGTAAAACACATGTGGAAATTGGCATGAAGATTCGAATTTATCATAAATGAGATGAAAAACCAACCTGAGAGTCAGTGAAGAGAATATCAGGACGCGATACTAAGCCAGCAAGATCATGCTCCATGTATTCAAAAACAAGGTATATGCTACTAGATTGCTTAGAAGTGATTATGCCCTCCAATTTCATGATGTTTGGGTGGTCTAGCCTGCGAAGGATTGATATTTCTCTTGCCATGAATCTAATGCTCTCAGGTTGTAAATTGTCAAAGCGCACCTTCTTCAGAGCAAACATCCTTCCTGTTTCAACTTCACGTGCTCTGAACACGCTGCTATAAGTACCTTGTCCAATCTGTACAAAAAACCAAAAGGGAAGAAGTACACTAATATAAGAAAACATCAAATTAGAAAACTAATTGTGCCATGTTTTGAAAACCAAAGCTAGTTTGGCATTAAGAATACGTATGCTCCTAATTCGGTTGTACCAGTGCCAATGCCATTAGGAAAGGTTTCCTTAGTAGCTCCATATAAAGTTATACAATTTATCAGTACATGCCATTAGATAAGAACAATAGCGTAAAGTAAAATATTATAGCCTTCAAAGCTAAATTCTTTAAACTTCATAATCATCTCCCTACCATTAAATCAAGCTAGTTAGTATTCAAATTTGATATTCCTTAGTTTTATTCCACCAAAGCAACTAAAAATTGTGCTGACTTCCCAACAACACGATGAAGCTTTGCAACTACTGAATATATGTTATTTATAAAAATATAATTATCTTTCAAGTTAAACTATATATTATGCATACTTATACAAATTCCAAAGCCGCATTTGTTTAAGGAGAATAATAAAAGAGAGGTCCTTCTGAAAGATCTCACAACATGAGGGTGAATGGATAATTTTGACCATGCTATGCAACAACAATACCTAATACTACCATACTTACCGGTTGCCGAAACTAGTTAGCTAGATTGCAATTTCATGCAAACCTCACATATTTAAACCCTGCAATCATTATTTTAAAATTTTTTGTCTAACTAACAATTTCATGTCTAAATGATCAAGATTAGTGATTAGTGAATGTTAACATTTTCTCATTGGAAACTTTTCAAACAAGCTATTAGAAAATCACTACAAATTTTGTCCTAGTCAACCATATTAAAAAGGTGAAAAGTTTTTTAACTTAGTTTATATCATTCATAAGCCTGAAAGCAATATATTACCTACATAAACAGTTTCCAAAAACCCCAAAATCTAATTGAAAAAGTACCTTATCTAACTTTTGAAAAGAATCAGCTCTAAGAGGGAGCCATCCATGAACAGCTTCACCAGCAGTAACTGTGAGCCAACTTGGCCAACCAGCAGCATTGTGTTCAGCATCAACATGCCTCTTGGAGAATCCAAGCCTGATGCTAAAGGAGCCATTGCTCTTCTTGGAGGCGTTCTTTTTCAATTTCTTCTTGTTCTCATCTGCTAATGATGATCCTGCCACATGAGAATGGCCCCTTGATCCTGCAACTGAAACTGCTGGTGGAGGAAGAGGTTCCAAAATCACATGATCAACAGGTGATAAATAAGGTGATGAGTCCCCAGACACAGCATTCTTGGAATTGATGCAACCCATGTATCAAAATCTTTCCTTTTCAAGATTTTTCTTCGTCTTCTTATTATTATTATGATTAATTACTAAATTATTGTTATTATTTTTCAACCTCTAATTGGATGGCGGGTGAAGAATGCAGGGGACAGAGGTTTCTCCCCCCTAACATCAACACCCCCCAATGAGGTTTCTGCTAATTGGAATTCGAATCAGAAGAGGTGAAATGGGATTAACCCAGAAACAAAATCATTTCTTTTTTTTTTTTTGGGTATTGTGGTGAAACAAAAAAGAAAAAAAAAAAAGTAACTTTGGTTCTGGAAACAACCCCTTTAATGTTTCTCTCTCTTCTTCCTCTCCTCCCTTTCTTTCTGTGTTTTGTTTTCTCTCTCTTGCTGTCTGTAATTGCCATTTTTGTTCCATCTCTAATTGTTTGTGTCATGTTTGCAAGATCCTCGGAGGAATGGAGGGTTGATGGTTTTTCAAGCGCGAAAGTTAAGGAAGAGAAACTCGGCGGTCCAAATTGGTTCATGGTGTTGAAAATACAAAGTGTGAAGTTTGTAATCATCAGAAGAGAGAGAGAGAGAGAGAGGTGAAACCAATTAGCCATGCAAATTGCAATGGTGGCGCGCCTTTTTTTTTATTTCTAACAAAAAAAATTAATTTTGATACTTTCTGAATTTATAAGTGGATCTAATTATATAATGGCCAATTCTATGTTGCCTAATTTATTTTTTGTAGTAAGTTTTAATTTTTTAAAAATTATTTATTGTTATATTTTTTAAATTAAATATTATTTTTTAATCTTTTTTAATAAATTAACACCACCTTTTAAGTACCATAGTTTTTACCGTATATAATATCATAATGCAATAACAGTTCCAATTATATGAATGTATAAAATATTTTATATTAAAATTAAACTTTAAAAAATATTAAATAGTTAATATTTAATTAAAAAATATAAAATGATAAATTTTAAATTTCTCATATTAAGTGAATATGAGTAAGGGCAAATAATACTTTTATTTTCAGCAATATCATTACTTAAACTTTTAAAAATTTTGGGAGATCATGGCCTTATATACCCCTTATTAGTTCTACCACTTATTAAAACTAAAAGTAAAATATGTTATTTTATTTTTAATATTTATCAAAAATTTTAGAATTATTCTTAACATATTGTCTTAATCCTACGCCCAAAATTTTAAAATTATCAATTTTATATATTTCTATACTATGATTTGAGAGACAAAAAAAAAGTCAATAATATGAATAATAATAATAATAATAATAATAATAATAATAATAATAATAATAATAATAATAATAATAATAATAATAATAATGGCAAAATATGAGTTTTAATGTCTAAATTTACTTTTCAATATTTTTCTTAAAAAAATAATTATAATGATCATTTTTTAAAACATTGAGGCTTGGAAATCCTACAGTTATTCCAAATAAAAAATTTTCACCAATTTTATTTTGTAATTTTTTATAACAATTCATCTTTTTCTATCTTATTTTTATATATATCTATAATAATATATAATCTATAATCTATAACAATATATAAAGTAGATATGGAAAATTTGATATCCAATATTAATTTTTTTATTTTAATCCTATCAATAAAGAGTAATTAATATAACTATCATTTAAAAAAAGTCAACAAAATAATTATAAGCTAACTTTTTTTCATTCATATTGCGATTACCTTTTTATTTTACGCATAATTTCCATTCACACCATCTTCTTTTTTTTAGGTCTCTGTCTATTTTTATTAATTTTTTATCTCTATATTTTTTTATTTATTAAATTAATTATGTATTAAAATATTTTTTTAAAATTACAAGAAGAGAAACGACTCATAATTAAGCATGTCGAAAATTTTATTATAAGTTATCATCAAAAATTTTATTTTCATGATCACTCTAAAAAAAGTGGTTATAACCTTTTAACAATTTGTGGATGATGTCAAATAGTATGAAAGATGTTTATTTATATTGAAGAGATAAGTACTTTTTTCGTACCCAAGGTCTGGGGTCGAAATCAAAATCGTCCTCGACCTTTTTTTCTTATTAAAATCATCCTCAACGTTACAAAACGTTATAAAATCGTCATTTTCTACTTCAATTTTATTTTTTTTACCAAATTACCCTTTATTACTAAAAAATTATAAAATAAATAAATAAAAAAAGAAAAGAGGGTGGGACTGGGAAGAGAAAGAAAGGGGGGAGGCCGCGAGAAAAGGGGGGAGGGGGAGAGAAGGGGGACCGCCGCCCTGCCCTGCTGCTTTGCCGTCCTGCCGCACCACACTGCACCGCCGCCCTGCCGCACCACACCGCACCGTCTTCTTCTTCTTCTTCTTCTCCATACCGCCGCACCGCCGCCCTGCCGCCCTGCTATCCTGCTGCACCGCATCACACCGCACTACCGTTTCTTCTTCTTCTTCTTCTTCTTCTGTGAACTGAATTTTTGATGAAATTTGTTGTTGTTGATGAAATTTGTTGTTGCTGAAATTTGAATTTCTGAATTTTTGATGAAATTTGTTGTTGTTGATGAAATCTGTTGATGATGATGATGATGACCATGAAGAGAGGGGCACGAGGAAGGGGTGGGAGGTTACGGTGAGGGAGTGGGGTGAGTGGTGGGGGGTTACGGTGAGGGGGTGAGGGAGTGGGGTGAGGGGGTCGGGGTTACGGTGAGGGGGTGAGAGGGTGAAGGGGTGAGGGGGTGAGTGGTGGGGGTTACGGTGAGGGGGTGAGGGAATGGGGTGAGGGGTGAGGGGTTACGGTGAGAGGATTGATGGTGGTGGTGGTGGTGGTGGTTGTGGTGGTATGGTGTTGTTGCTGTTGTTTAGTGGTCTTGGTGTTGGTGTTGGTTGGTGTTGGTGGTGGTGTTTGTGTTGGTGGTGGTGGTGGTGATAATGGTGGTGTTGGTGTTGATGGTGGTTGTGGTGGTAATGTTGGTGGCAGTGGAAGTAGTGGGGTGAGAAAGGTGAAGAGAAGAATGATGATGATGAGGGTATTTTGGTCCAAAAATTCGAGAAATGATTATTTTAAAGCGTTTTTGAACGTTGAGTATGATTTTAATAAAAAAAAAGGTCGGGGACGATTTTGATTTCGACCCCAGACCTTGGAGACAAAAAAAGTACTTATCCCTATATTGAATTAAGAGACCGTCAAAGAAACATTAAGAGAAAATAGTTGATACGTTTTTTGAAATCATATAGTTTATATAAATAATAAAAATGAAGCAATTTTTAAGGAGAAAAATGTATGATTTAGTAAATCTTTGACTAAAACAAAATTATTTTATTGTTTATAAAATTTAGAAAGAATAAAGACAAGAAAAAAAATTAGTCTTAGTTTACATGATTTAGTACTGACTACATACCCTATAATATGGTACTGTACTCGAATTTATAATTCGATTTCAATTTTTAACAAACACAAATAAAAAATTCATTATATACATATATGCATTTTTTTAAAAATAATATTATAAAACAATAAATTAAATTTTTTATTTATATGATAAACGTATCATTATGATCAGAGTGTACTTTCTCCACTCCAATACTTCTTGCGCTTGACCATGTGTCTATGTCAATGGATAGCGGCGCCTCCAAACACGGATAAAGAGATACATGTGATAACTCCAATTATCACACCTACGACCAGCTCATAATAACTACTTTAATGTCGATTTAGGATACCCATATTATTATGAACAAAATTCTAAAATAAAGAGATATTCTCAAATTTGTTGTAAAATAAATAAAAGATATATTAAATATAAAATAAAGATATATTAATACAAGACTCTAGCATTAAAATAATTAGCTCAATAATGATTTGTATATATATAATAATATTATATGTTGTAATGTGTATATATATATAAAGATAGAAAAGAGTATAAAAAGTAAAGAGAGAGAGAATTGCATAAATATATATATATAAAGATAGAAAGAAGTATTAAAAGCAAAAGGAGAGAGAATTACATTTGTTTATAGTAAGAGAAAGAAAGAGAACATTTTTATATTGCTTCAGAGTGTAAGAAAGAAAAGAGAGAGTATTTGTTTATTATTGTTGTGTAAAAAGTCTCATATCATACCCCTATTTATACATGCATGGGGTCTTTATTTTCAACATGCATTTAATATTCATTCTCTCTTTGAAAATATGAATTTTACATGGGAATGGGCATCCACATTGCTCGTTCTTATCACAACACTCCCCCTTAGATGCCCATTTAGGATTATTGCCTCATTAAAACCTTACTAAAGGAAAACCCTGTGGGAAAAACCTTAGTGAAGGAAAAAGAGTACAATATCCTTTGTGATGGGGACTGCCTCATTAAAAACCTTGTTAAGAAAAACCCAATGGGAAAAAAAACTTGACCAAGGAAAAAAGAGTACAGTCTCCCCCTCTTGCTGACATTATTTAATGTCTCGAAATCGGCGCATTCCAATCTCATGTACCAGTCTTTCAAAGGAGGATTTTGGGAGTGACTTTGTGAATAAATCTGCCAGATTGTCACTTGAACGGATCTGTTGGACATCAATTATCCCTTGATTTTGAAGGTCATGAGTGAAGAAGAATTTGGGAGAAATATGCTTTGTTCTATCACCTTTGATGTATCCACCCTTAAGTTGAGCAATGCATGCTGTATTATCTTCAAACAGGACAGTTGGAGCTATCTTATGATCAATCAGTCCACATGATGACAGAATATATTGAATCAGACTCCTCAGCTAAAAACACTCGCAACTAGCTTCATGAATCGCCAGTATTTCAGCATGATTAGAGGAGGTTGCTGTAATCGTCTGTTTCGTGGACCTCCATGATATAGTTGTACCACCATATGTGAATAGGTATCCTGTTTGAGATCTCCCTTTATGTGGATTAGACAGGTATCCGGCATCTGCATAGCCAACTAGTTGTGACTTGGATCCATAGGGATAAAACAATCCCATATCAACCGTTCCATGAAGATATCGAAAAATTTATTTGATTCCACTCCAATGTCTTCTGGTTGGAGAGGAACTATACCTTGTTAGTAAATTCACCGCGAATGATATGTCAGGTCGCGTATTATTAGCAAGATACATTAGTGCTCCAATGGCACTAAGATATGGTACTTCAGGACCAAGGATATCTTCATTTTCTTCTTTAGGACGGAATTGATCCTTTTTCACATCCAAAGATCTTACGATCATTGGGGTACTTAATGGATGTGACTTATCCATATAAAATCTTTTCAAGATCTTTTCTGTGTATGTTGTTTGATGAATAAAGATCTCACCTTTTATATGCTCGATCTGCAGGCTGAGACAAAACTTAGTCTTCCCAAGATCTTTCATCTCAAACTCTTCTTTTAGAGTTTTTATAATTGTTGGAATCTCTTCAAGAGTCCCAATGATATTTAAATCATCAACGTACACAGCAATTATAATGAATCCAAATGCAGATTTCTTTATGAAAACAAACGGGCAGATATCATCATTCTTGAATCCGTTTTTGGCCAAATACTCAGTAAGACGATTATACCACATTCGTCCAGATTGTTTCAGACCATATAAAGATCTTTGCAATTTGACTGAGTATAACCCTTGCAAATATTCATTAGATGGTTTAGATATCTTTAGTCCTTCAGGGACTTTCATATAGATATCCCGATCTAATGAGCCGTATAAGTAGGCTGTTACCACATCCATTAAATGCATATGCAGTTTATGATATGCAGATAAACTGACCAAATAACACAATGTTATCGCATCCACTACAGGGGAATACATTTCTTCATAATTTATACCGGGCCTTTGTGAAAAACCTTGTGCCACAAGTCGGGCTTTATAGCGCACAACTTCATTTTTCTCATTTCGTTTTCTCACAAATACCCACTTATATCCAACAGGTTTTACATCTTTAGGTGTACAGACTACAGGTCCAAAGACTTCACGTTTTGCAAGTGAGTCTAATTCAGCTTTCATGGCTTCTTTCCATTTTGGCCAATCATTCCTTTGTCGACATTCTTCGACTGATCTTGGCTCAAGATCCTTAATTTCATGCATGATATCTAATGCCACATTATATGCAAATATTTCATTTGCAATTATCTTATTTCGGTCCTATTTCGCTCCTGTAAAGACATAATTTATCGAGATCTCGTCATTTTCACAATTTTCAGGTACCTGAACGTCTTCTGGCGTTATATCAGAATTTTGGACAACTGCAGGTGTCTCTACTATGTCTTTTTCAATAGGAATATTATTTACCTCTTTTCTCTTTCGAGGATTTTTGTCTTTGGAACCGACAGGCCTGCCACGCTTTTGGCGTGAATTTGCTTCAGTGGCTACTTGTCCTACTGGGACATCAATTCGAATTGGGGCATTTTCCGCTGGTATATAAGATTTAGTTATCCTCTTTGTATCGGAAAATGCATCAGGCAAATCATTTGCTATTCTTTGCAAATGTATAATCTTTTGAACTTCCAGTTCACATTGCCCTGATCGAGGATCTAAATGCATCAATGATGATGCATTCCAGTTAAGCTCCTTTTTAGGAAGCTTATTCTCTCCCCCTAATGTTGGAAATTTTGATTCATCAAAATGACAATCCACAAACCGGGATTTAAATACATCTCCAGTTTGTATCTCAAGATACCTCACTATAGAGGGAGAATCATATCCAACATATATTCCCAATTTTCTTTGGGGTCCCATTTTGGTGCGATTAGGTGGTGCAATGGGAACATATATCGCACACCCAAATACTCTTAAATGGGAAACATTTGGCTGCTGGCCAAAAGCTAATTGCATAGGAGAGAATTGATGATAACTCGTTGGCCTCAAACGAATAAGTGTTGCGGCATGTAAAATAGCATGCCCCAAACCGAGGTTGGGAGATTTGTTCTCATAAGCAAGGGTCTAGCAATTAATTGGAGGCGCTTAATAAGTGATTCTGCTAACCCATTTTGTGTGTGAACATAAGCTACTGGATGTTCAACACTTATTCCATTAGTCATACAATAAGCATCAAAATGAATTGCTTTGATTGGATTTTCTGGAAATTGTGCTTTTAATCGAATAATTTGAGCCAGTAATATCGCAAACGCCAGGTTGCGAGAAGATAATAAGCACACATGTGACCATCTCGAAGATGCGTCTATTAGGACCATAAAATATCTAAAAGATCCACATGGTGGATGAATAGGTCCACATATATCACCTTGAATCCTTTCTAGGAATTCAGGGGACTCAAATCCAATTTTTACTGATGATGGCCTTAGAATTAACTTCCCTTGAGAACATGCAGCACAACAAAATTCACTAGTTTTAAGAATCTTCTGGTTCTTTAGTGAATGTCCATGAGAGTTTTCAATAATTCTTCTCATCATGGTTGTTCCCGGGTGACCCAATCGGTCGTGCCAAGTTATGAATTCATTTGGGCTAATAAACTTCTGGTTTACAGTGGCATGTGATTCAATTGCACTAATCTTGGTATAATACAACCCAGATGAAAGTGAGGGTAATTTTTCTAATATAACTTTCTTATTTGAATCCTGAGTTGTGATACATAAATACTCATGATTTCCCTCATTCATAGTCTCAATATGATATCCATTTCGGCGAATATCTTTAAAGCTCAACAAGTTTCTTCGAGACTTGGTAGACAACAGTGCATTATTTATTATAAATTTTGTTCCTCCAGGAAACAAAATTATGGCTCTTCCGGAGCCTTCTATCACATTGCCTGAGCCAATAATAGTATTAACATATTCCTCTTTTGGCACAAGATGGGTAAAATATATATCACTTTTGAGAATAGTGTGCGAACTTGCACTATCCGCGAGGCATACATCTTCATTACATATCCTTGCCATTCTCTTCAAAAACAAATAATAATAAAATGAGTAGTATGCACAGATAAATTGAATACTTGATCAGAATTATTTTTCTAAGAAACACTGTACATAAAATAATGTCATATACTAAAATTTTATTTTAAAATTTGACACATTTAATAATTTCAAAATTCATAAACATTAATATTTCATTATTTATGTACATCACATTTGAAACTTAAATACATAGAAAATAAAACTTAACAATAAGTTCTTTACATTATTTATTTACATATATACTTCACAGTCCCACATATTAAACTATTCCATCATTGATCAAATGACCAATATTTCCTTCAGGATCCTCAAAGAAATCAGATACATCATAATGAGTGGTGGAGTTCTCAGCATCATTTGAGACAAAATTTGTTTCCTTTCCTTTGTCGTCCTTTTTCAAAGATGCCTGGTAAAGATCGACTAGGTGCCTTGGGGTACGACAGGTACGTGACCAATGGCCCTTTCCACCACAACGGAAACACTTATCCTCTGTTGATTTATTCTGCCCGATATTCCTTTCTCTATCCCACTTCTGGTGAGATCCTCTCTTTTGAACATAATTCTTTTTCCTTCCATAATTTTTCTTATTATTAAAACCTTGCCATTTACCTCTTCTGGGGTAATTTGCCACATTTACTTCAGGAAATGGGGCAGCGCCAGCTGGGCGCGCTTCATGATTTTTCAATAACAACTCATTGTTGCGTTCAGCAACAAGAAGGCAAGAAATTAACTCAGAATATTTTTTAAACCCTTTCTCTCGATACTGCTGCTGCAGGAGCACGTTCGAGGCATGGACGATTGAGAAAGTTTTCTCCAACATATTATGATCAGTTATTTTTTTCCCACACAATTTCATTCGTGAGGTGATTCGAAACATTGCAGAATTATATTCATTTATAGATTTAAAATCTTGTAAACGCAAATGCGTCCATTCATATCGGGCTTGAGGAAGTATCACCGTTTTCTGATGATTATACCTTTCTTCAAGGTCTTTCCAAAGATCTGCAGGATCTTTTAATGTAAGATATTCATTTTTCAATCCTTCGTCAAGATGACGACGAAGAAAAATCATGGCTTTAGCTTTATCCTTCTGGGATGCATTATTTTCAGCCTTAATGGTATCTCTAAGATCCATTGAATCAAGATGGATTTCAGCATCTAATATCCATGATAAATAATTGTTTCCAGATATATCAAGAGCATTGAATTCAAGATGAGAGAGTTTCGACATAATGAAAAAATTGTTACTTGAGTCTTCCTAAAAATTTGATCAGAGTCTCGTGCTGATAACGTGTTGTAAAATAAATAAAAGATATATTAAATATAAAATAAAGATGTATTAATACAAGACTCTAGCATTAAAATAATTAGCTCAATAATGATTTGTATATATATAATAATATTATATGTTGTAATGTGTATATATATATAAAGATAGAAAAGAGTATAAAAAATATTTTAAAATTTAAATTATACCACAAAAAAATATTTTATTCTATGCAAAATAATTTAAAAAATAGCTTAAAAGATGTTAGAAGTACTATAAAAATTTGTAATGTCCTAATGACTTAGGACATTAAAGAAATACTCCACATAGTCACTAATAATTTAGAAATTAAAGAAAAAATATTTTTATCATGTATTTACCTAAATCACTAGAATATTACAAACTTTTATAGTACTCATAACATCTTTTAAGCCATTTTTTAAAATTATTTTGTATAGAATAAAATATATTTTTTAATTATTTTGTATGGAATAAAATATTTTCTTTCATTTCTAAATTATTATTGACTATGTAAAGTATTTTATTTAAAATTTGAGTACATGCATGTATTTACCTAAGTTATTATAACATTACAAATTTTTATAGTACTCCTAACATTTTTTAAGCCATTTTTTTAAAAATTATTTTGCATAGGATAAAATATTTTTTTGTAGTATAATTTAAAAAAAATTATTAAAAAATATTCATGAACTATTAAAAATGGACAGAAAAGTATTGTATGGAATTCGAATTGATAGCTCATTAATATTTTAAAGAAGTCTCGTAATTAAATATTTTGTTAGCTTTTTTTTAACGTATAAAATAAAAATATATATTTTTTTAATTTTTAAATTATTAATTTTTTTAATAATTTTTTTAATAAATTATTAATTTTTTAACAGTATAATTCGAATTATACCATGAATTATTGTGTGTGTAATTCGAACCAAGCTTGTTCGAATTATGTGTGTGCGTGTGTTTGTGTGTAATTCGAATTATGTGTCTGCATGTGTTTGTGTATAATTCGAACTAAGCTGATTCGAATTATGTAGAAATGGAGTTCGAACCAAGCTGGTTCGAACTACATATAAACGTGCATTGGTGGATTCATGAAGCAATTTTTATTTTGGCTTATTCACGTAAATTATTTTCTCCATTGGCTTATTTTTGTTTTTTACCCTTTAGTAGTTAAAGATTGTAATTAAAATTTTAATCTTAAAATATAAATTTTTAATTCTTTTAATATTTTCAAAAAAAATATAAAAAACTAAAATTTTTAAAAATAAAGATTGAAATTTTAATAATATTTTTTTATAATAATTTAAAATATTTTAATTATATTTATCTTGAATCAAATAAAATATTAAGACATAATTTAATTATATATATTTTTTACCAAACATAATACATAAATTTAATTTAGTGTCAATCTTTCCATCTTTATTTTGGAGTGTCTATCTCCTTTTGAAATGAAATCTAAAAATTATCATATTTAAGATGAATAACTTTGAGTCTATTTTTAAAAAAATTCAAGATTAAAAATAATATTTCAAATATTAAAATATTAAAAGACGAATTTAAAACGCAATCTAAATATTAAGGATTAATACAGTAATTTAGCCAAACATTGAACAAACAAATCAACACAGAATCAATTCCATTCTACTCTTATCAAAGTGCCTAGATTTTCTTCCATATTTATTGGAGGAATTATTTGAGCTTCGTCATTTACAAATTACAACACTTTAACAAATAAATATTAGGGATTTTTACTAAAATAAAATTAAAAACACCTAATTACTAGATTTTTCTTAATGAAAAATAATTACACATATATCTTTTAATTTTTTATTATTATGTAAATCGTGCTAAAATAACTTTTTTAACAATTAAATTATGAGGACTGCAAATAGTGTTGCAGATTGTATGGTTAAAGCAGCTGCTTCTGTCGCGGACATTCACTCGAATTGGAGCCAACCATGGAGTGAGCTTCAACATCTAATAGATTTAGATATGACCCTAGCCAATTAATTTGGTTTTGCTCTTTTTTTTTCTTTCTTTTCTATTTAGTCACAAAAAAAAAATTATGAGAAATGCTAGGGCCAGCAGAATTTGTGATGTGTAGTCATTAATTAGTCATCATCAATATTTTTAATAGTGTGAGATGACATCTAATAATGTAGAATTACTTATTTTTCTTTTGACGATTAAGTGCTGACCAGATTTCAATAAAAATGCTTGCCTCTTAGATTTTCTCTTAAATTATATATAAATTATAGGTGCCTAGGGATGAGCACGGGTCGCGGGTACCCAATTATCCATCCGAACCCAAACCGAACTAATTAAATTGGTTCTGAAACCAACGGATAATCGGGTCCAATCCAAACCAAATCAATTATTATCTCTCTAGCAATTGGTTTGGGTAGCGATTTCAGGGTGTGGAATCCAAACCAACCCGTAGATCCGACCATATATTAATTAAATACAAAAATAAAAATTTTAAAAATATATATGTCTTTTAATATGTTTGAATTTTAATGTTTTTAGTGTTTAATATGTTTGGATATTAATGTGTTTAATTTTTAATGGAGGAGTATTAGGAGACAGCAACTTTTGTGATTTGTAGCCATCAAATAGTCATCAATGATGATTTTAATGGTGTGAGATTAGTGTGAGATTTCATCCAACTTTGCTGGTTACATGCTAGCTAAAATTTGAAAAAGTTACTGGCCCCTAAACTTTTCCTTTTTAATGTATTTAATGTTTAATATATTTGGATTATTTCTATTAATGTTACATGTTTATTATACTTACAGAATTTTTAAGATAAAAATTTTATTTTCTATTTTTTATTAATGTTACATGTTTTTTTTAAAACCAAAATCATAAATTAAGAACCCAAAATAAATGTTATTACCTGAAGTATCTCCATCTGAAACTGAGATCTGTTGATCAGAGACAGAAACTGACAAGAAGGAGGCGATAAGGACGCAAAAGACCAACAAAAAAGAGACGAGAGAACGCGACGGGCCCGCAAAGAAGAGGCGACAAGATTGGAGTCGGGGATGTTGAGGCTGGACCGCTGGAGGTTGAGGGTAGAGACTAGAGAAAGTGACAGAGAGTAGAGACTGGGTCAATGAGGATGGGAATTGAGATCAAGGATAGATGGTGACCAAAAAAGAAGGCTGAAAAAGTGACCAGAACGATTTTACAATTTTGCCGGAATGAGAATTGGATTTGGCAGTATATAAAAAATAAAAAATAAAAACAGTAAAATTGGTGAAAAATTTTGAAGTAATAAAATTTTAATTTTGGGAGTTTTGTAACTCCTGTTACTTGAGATTAAAATTTGCTGTAAATTAAGACCTAAAACCACGAAAGAAAAAAATCTGGTTTTCTTAACTAATTTGAGGGAGTTTTTTAAAACTTCTATTATAAAATTCCTATAAAACTGTGTTTTTTTTTTTTTTTTTTTTTGTAGTAATAGGATATTAAACATCCAGAATCGGTTGTAAATCACTGTAATTCCGAACATAAATTCTACAATGATTTACGTCCAAACATGAATATCAACAGTAGAACGATTTACGTGCAAATTTGCCAAACCATTAAGACATAATTCCCACTCACACATATTTAAAAGCTACATAGTAGGGGTGCACATGGGTCGGGCCACATCAAGTTTAGCTTAACTCAGATCCGATCTGAAATATAGACCGAGTTTAATTTTTAGACCCTAACCTGATCATAGATCCGATGAAACCTACACACCTTCAGGCCGGCTGAAAACTGGGTAAAAACTAGATAAAAACCGAGTCTTTAGTATGTAAAAATCACCTAATCTCCAACCATTATTTCAAAATTCACATAGTAAAATTCACTTAAAAAAATATAACAAGAACCAACTCTTTTCTAAAATTAAAGCATAACCATAATCAATACTAATATTGTCTAATAACACCAAATATTTAAATCAATACAAATAATACAATATTATGCATTAGTCTAAAGTCTTATGCATTTTAAACACAAAACATTAACTAATAATCTTATAATGACTAATAACACAAAATATTAAGGTTTACAATATTTAAATTCTAAATAAGAATAGTCATCATCCATCACAAATAACACAACATATTAATTGTGTATGACGACCGGACCACCGGGCCGAATTCGGGTGACCCGAAAATGGCCCGGACCCGACCCAAAATAATGACCGGGTCTATTTTTGAGACCCTTATCCGGTTCTAGACCCGATGAAATCACACTAAATTAGCCCCTAAAGTATTCGAGGTCGGACCGAATTTTTGGGTCGGACCGGGCCATGTACACCTATACTACATAGGATATAGAGTGAAGACAAAACAAAGGGAAAAAAAAAAAAAAAGAAATTCACTATATGATATTTTACACATTCTCCCTGTATCTTTATATTTTTCGTATAAACTTTGGAGAATTTATAACAATAAATATTCATATAACTGAAATAAGATAATATAAATTCAAAAAAGGAAAGGCTCTGAAGGTTCACAACAATATGTATACTTATTACCATTATCTGCAACCTTTCTTGCATGAATCCAACTTTTGTTTGTGAGCCTTAAAGAGCTTGTTGCAATTATCAACACACTGTTTTAGTACTATGCATTTGTCAATGCAGTATGTTTTCCTCACCTGAAATTTCTGATGGGTTTCGTTGCATTTATTGATACACGCATTCAAATTAGACACATCATGATAAGTTGGAGCCCAAGTTCGTCGCCGGCGAACAAGTGGTGGTTGTTGATAAATAATAGCATCAAAGAAATCAGGAATAAAAGAACAAATAATTACTCCAATTATCAATATCATTAGTGTGTAAGGCACAACATTTCTAGCCATAGGTGTCTGTTTGTTTTCCTTAACAGTAATGTCTGTCTGCTACTATCGTTATTATTTGTATGTTTTTTATATATATATATATCATATATGTACCATGAATCTAGCTAGAAGCAGAAGATTCCTTGCTTATTAGTGTTCTTTCCCTGTTTCCAAGAGTCGTAAATTATATATATATATATCATTCTCCTTGTAGTAAAATGTTGTTTCAGAATAGTTTTTTAGTTTGATTGAACTTATTGACTCTTGAGTTCAACGAATTACGAAGAAACATTCATTAATAATATGTTACATGACCAAAAAACGTGTATTTCACAGTATATCAAAAAGTTAAAAAAATGTCTTTCAATTCTTAATTTCTTATTATGTAACACATAATTTTTTTAAGTTAATGAGTTATAGCTCAAATGGTATAATTTTCTCATACTCACTTAAGCATATTCAAGTCTTTCTATCTTTGGTAAAAAAAAATTTAATGAAAATAAAAAATGTGATTTAATCAATTGTATAATTTTTTATTAAAATAACATTTATATATTATAATTAGAGTAAAGTATCATTTATGTCCCCAACGTTTGGGTAAGTCTCAAACATGTCCCTAACGTTTTAAACGTCCTATTTGTATCCCAAACGTTTCTAAATCGAATCAATATTGTCAACCGTCAAAATGACTAACATGTCGTTAACAGCGTTGCATACGTGGACGTTATTATACACGGTGGTAGGGCGTTTGTTGTTACCGTTATTGAATTAAAAAAAATAAGATAAATGTCAAGAGAGGGTCCTCTTCGAAACCCTAATCGCAAAATCTTGGCTTCTCCTTGCTGCTGCACCGTCTCTCAAGGTCGATTTCCTGTGCGTGAGAGAATATGGAGTATGAAGCATGCCAATCTGAAGCGACGCAAGGCAGCAAGCAAGCCACACGAAACAGAAACCAAACACGTCGTAGGAGGACAACTTGCTACTGTGGGGAACGGCCTGTGCTCGCCACGTCGTCGACGGTAGAAAATCCTGGGCGGAGGTTCTGGGGTTGCGTTAATTTTGAGGTGAGGTTTAGCCATATGTTTATTTGTTGTTGAGTTATATGTTTTGACCATCTGTGGGTGTGACTCGGCTGTCTCATGTTTCGTCTAGGTTGGAGAAGAATGCGGCTATTTTGTATGGGCGGAACCAGAAGAAGATCCCTCACATATTTCAAGGTTAAGAATGAAGGTCAGAAATTTGAAGGGCAAATTGGATAAGGTTGAGTTCAGGTTCATGGTTGTAGTGGGAGTTGCTTTAATTGGATGGACAGTTTCACTGATATTGGTTTTTGAAAAAACAACCACAACCAAATTTGGGAGACTTTTACTACAATGATGTTGCTGGAGATAATGAGGTTTAGGAGAAAATTTTTAGATACCTAAATTGTGCTCTATATTTTGGCTTAGAAATAACAATAATGTTGAACTAGTTGCTGTTTTGTTGAACTCAATGAAATTGTAATGCAATGATGTTGAGTTGAGTTAAGTTTGATGAAAGGCTAGATTGTGCATGTGTAATTAAATGCAATATTAGATTGTGCAGCTGCAATGTTGTTTTAGTGTACTCATCCGAATTGTAAAAATGAATTGAATGAAATGAAGTGTTATATTTTGCATCCTATTTAAATCAAGCAATTCATTAACATAACAACAATCAGTTCTGTAACATATTACTTAATCATTAACCATAACATTGTCATTGGCTACAACCACAACAGATTCACAGCAAAATAACAAAACAAGAGCAACACATTTTACTCCACAATAACGGTCTGAGATAACAAACTATAGTCTTTAAACTAGTTGCCACACATTATAATGATACTAAAGAGAAATTTTTTACTCAAAAATAAAGTTTTCAGAAAACATAAAACTGCACACATCATAATTGTCACATCTTTTTCCATGCTTTGGGAGGTGTCCTAGCCATGAACTTGAGTTGGGATTTGTTGATGTTCTTTGATGGGCTTGGTAGCACCCTGAGATTGTTGTCCTTGAGTTATTTTCCATAATTATTGTTGGACGAGGTCAACTTAGCCTTTTTTGAAGTAGCCTGAGAGTGTTGGAAACTCACATCATTGGCAGATGATTTTCTCTTTGGTCTTGACATTGTGGTCTTCTTTGAAGCAGCTTGGGATTGCTTAGAAGCCTGGCTAGAGATAGTACTAGAGATAGTGTTAGAGATAGTGCCAGAGATGATTCTTGAAGCTCTTCTTGTGATCCAGCAACAGGTCCGTTTGATGTGACCTCTAGCAAAACAATAGGAGCACTTCTGATTCTGCCCTTCGCGAGACACTCCTCCCCTAGTTGGGTTCTCATCTGCAGCTTTATTTCGTTTTAGTTTAGGCCTTCCAATGGGTTTTCTGTAGATTGGTGGCAAAACGTCATCAAACTGTGTCTTCTCTCACAGGTTGGGGCCATTCACGGGATATACCACATGTTGGTGGCACTCAGAGTAAGTTGCTTTCTTGTAACAGTTTTCAACAAAGTTGTCCACATTGAAGCACATCTTCCTAATGCAGGTCATTGCATGAGCACAGTGGATTCTGGACAATTGAAACTTCCTGCACGAACACTCGTGAGTCTTCAAATCAACCACAAACTTCTCTTTGCCTCCATGAATACTAGTTACCTCATATTTGTCACGACCAGCATACGTGCTCACCCACTTACCACTTGCATCAGCTTGTTTTTCAACCTTAATCCTGATACGGGGCAACACCTCTCTTGGGTATTCAATTATCCGATCCCTATTATCAGCCCAACGCCTCATTATGTATACTCTGATGTCTTCAAGCATGCTGACTATTGGTCTCTCTCTGGCATCCACAATCACAGAGTTAAATACTTCACACATATTGTTTACCAAGGTATCACACTTAGACCAAGTCTCAAACTTATGCCGGCACCAATATCTGGTTGGTATCTCCATTATCAACCTTTTGGATATCAGCCATCCTCCTCTCCCACTCTTGTAAATAAGTAGCCTTTGCAGCATTCCACATCATTAGTTTTAGTTGCAGCCCTGGGAATCTCTTCCTGAAATTACTGTAAAGATGTCTAACATAGAATCTATGATCCACTCCGGGAATGAGTTCATCGAAGGTTGGAACTAAACCCTAAACCCACCATACACAGTTGATGCAGTAGTTAAATCAGAATGATATTTGATAGGCACAATTAAATCAATAACTGACCGAATACAATTCAAACAATAACTCATACAATTCAAACACTAGGATCAATAAAGTAGCTTTCAGTTGAGGTGAGTTTAGAAATAAGTACCTTCTGTTGGTCAGACATGAAGGTGCATCTCCTTATCTTGTCACAGCCAAAGTCATCACACAGATTGGTAAGAAACCAAGTCCATGTGTCTTTAGTTTCTGCTTCAACCACTGCATAGGCTATTAGCAATATCTGGTCGTTCGGGTCCCACCCAATAGCCGTGAGAAGTTGACCTCCATATGGTGTCTTGATGAAGCACCCGTCAAGGCAAATTATTGGTCTGCAAACCATAAAACTCTTTTTGCATGCATCAAGGCACACATAGAGTCTTTGAAACTTTGGCCTTAAATCCCCACCAGGTTTTAGTCTCTCAGAAGCAAACTCAGGTGGTCTCTCCCCTTGCAACTTCACTGTAGAACTCGGGTTAGACCTCAGCAATTCATGACAGTAGTCATAGAGTCTTCGATACTGCTTTATGTACGTTTCTTGTAACTCATCAAATGCAAACTGTTTAACCCGGACAGCTTTAGACTTAGTCAGCTCTACATTCCACTTGTTGTATGCTTTTTTCATTAGTGTGGAGAGCTTTATCTTTGGATTCTCAGCAATCTTTTTTAGAAACACCTTGCTCAACCATCTTGCATGCATAATCCCAATTTTCAACTCTCTAGAACAGCTATGCTTGTTGTGGCAGCTGGTTAATTGCCATGTTTGCTCATTCTTCATCTTCCCATAGTATGCAAACCAGTTGCAACCCTCCACGCAAGTAACCTTCACTCTCCGAAGGTCAACCTTATCAAACCTCAAACCCCTGCCAGTGTGTACAGCATAGGCAGTAGCACAATCCTTAAACTCCTCTCTTGATACATAAAGAGTTCCAACCTCTCACTTGTACTCACTCATGTCCTTTAGCTGCTTGTGCAACGAATACTTCTTGGCAACACTATTATCATCCTCATCATCATCAATAATAGGAATATCCAGAAAATCTTTAGATTCATATCTTTCTTCCTCATCACCTAAACCTGCAATAATCTTCTCCTTACCTTTGTCATTGTCACTCCTACTTTCTTTTGCTGCATCTGTTTGGGTTTCAGTTGATGCAACCTCGAATCTATCCCTTACCCTGATGTTGACATCTACTAACCCCTCTGCCCCTTCCTTGTCATCATCACTGTCACCAAACACAACTTCAGCAGCACTATCTTCTGAGCAATAACCATTTCTGGAATCAGAACTCCATGAATCACTACTATCATCTTTACCACCCTTGGGATTATACTCCTCGTCCTCACTGCCATCACTACCTTGTTCTTCCTCATCTGACTCATCTATTCCATCTTTCTCAGCCACAATTTCTTCCTCTACATTTGGGTCAGAATTTATCTCCACCTGTCCAACTGCATGGCCTCAAATGTAACCATTGGGCCTGGCCCATCAGATCCACCAGCCTTCTCTTGCATGGTAGTTTCAGTACTCCCTAACATGTGTACATCCTCAACCTCTTTATGGATATCACTAGTTTTGTGAACTACATATAGCTCCACCATATCCTCCCTAACCCCAATGTTAGCCATATCCATTGCATCTTTGTCGGTTCGCAGCATCCTTAAGCCTTCTTCTGTACTCTGATCCTGTGATTTGTACTACATTGTTGTAATATCTTTCTTCAAATACCCTTGTCTGCTCACTATGTCATAAACCTCAATCAGGCTCTACTCATCTTCATTGCAGTAGTCTATCACAGTTGTCTCCCCACCCAAATACTTCAAAGGCCCTCCTTGAAGTCCAAAGCTACCTTGGTGGTAAACTTTCACACTAAAATTACTCATCCTAAATAGCAGACCCTGTTACATCAGGTAAACATAGTGAAACAACATCAACCGTAAGCACAGATTGAGTCACCAAAAACAAGTAAATTCATGCCCTAACTAGCATTCGCAACGAACATTTTTCTGGGAGTACAAAAAATTAAATAAACCCTAAAATGCAAACAATCTCCTATATGGCCATCGTTCTTCGTGGAACTACTGAATAAAACCCCAAAAAATAAAATTTTTCCCCGTACATACCTTGTCGAATGAAACCACTCTGTCACCAGAACAAAGGTGTGTGCTTTCATGCAACACAACCAACAACAACCCGCCAACTACCTTGCAGCCCCTCCCTGCGATCAGCCTCGAAGAAGAGTAAAACGTGTGTGGTAAGGAAAACTGGAATGGAAAACGTTGCGTAGAGGTGCTCTATTTCTTCAACGTTTCGTATTTGCTACAGTGAATGGTATAATGGGCGCGAAGAAGCAGACGTGTCTGTGTTAACCTTTGGGCTTACTCACTCAACGTCCACGTATGCAACGCCGTTAACAAAATGTTAATCATTTTGACGGTAGGACAACATTGATTCGATTTAGAAACGTTTGGGATACAAATAGGACGTTTAAAATGTTAGGGACAGGTTTGAGACTTACTCCAAACGTTGGGGACATAAATGATACTTTACTCTAAAATTTATCAGGATTAAATTATTGTTTTTTTTTTACTAAAAATATGGAGACTCGAACTCGCGACCTCTTAAGTGAGTATGGAAAGACTATGCCAGATTAAATTATTGTTTAATGATTAAAATTAAAATCTTAAAAATATTTATAAAAATATTTATATTTAAACATGTAAAAAAACAGAAGAAAAATTAGTACATTCAAAATATTAAATTTATAAAAATATGAGCAAAAATAAATCGATTCTGCTAAATAAACAATAAAAACAAGTGTAATAACTCGTACCATGCACGTGATAAGATTAAAATTATAATTTTAAATTGTTCTATTAAAATTAATTTGAATTATAATAATTTAATTAATAAATAAGTAATATGATGTGTATTGTTTGCTTTTTTTTAATATGGTATTAAGTGTATTACCTCAAATGTAGCTATTAAGTGTATAAGAATTATGTTTGAATTATGAATTCTCTAAATAAAATTATCCCATTTAAAATATTTAAATTATAATTTTAATCATGAATTATAATTATGATTTAAAAAAATTGATATGATATTACAATTTTTTTCCACTTCACTATTAATATTAATATACTGATATTGCAAGTCTACATTACAATATTTTACTGAATCTTGACTGAAAAAGAAAATAATTACGTGTTTCTATCATTCAATTTATTTAATACACCACGTGCTAACACTAACAATATTTTTTTAAAAAAATATATTGATAAAAATAGATATAATATTATTACAAATATAACATAAAAAAATAAAATATATAAATAAATGCTAAACCAATATGCTTACCAATGTCTTTGTTAAATTTTTTTAAATTAGAGAATAATTACGTATTCGGTTGTTTGGTAATCACATAGATGATCAAGTAATTAGATTGTAAATTGATACAATGTGCATCTTATTTTTTTCTCATTTCTGAATGAAAGCGTGAATTAAAAGAAATAAGTAGTAATATATAAAGAAAAAAAAGATTTTGCACTACAACACATATATAATTATTACCAAAAGAAATATTCACATTAAAATATTAAAATTTTACATACTGCAAATCATGAAGATCAATCACAATGTACTGGTCACTTCTTATTTTTTACTATGATATAAGTTTTTCTTTTCCATTCAAGAATCCAATAACATCTAATTGAACAAAAAAAAATTAAAAATACCAAATTAAGAACAAATGAGTGAATAATATAAGAAATTAAATTCCACATGATTTCTCAATCTCAAAATTTGAGAAGACATAAACATTCCTTTCTACCAATTCATTCTCAAATATTTTTGTCAAATAATTCTTGATGAACAATGAATTTTATCGTACTACAAAACAAATTAAATATAAAAGCTATTAGCATCTACAAAGCTATTAAAAAGAATTGTCTTTAACTTGTGGAATGGTGTACTTATAAAATTAACTTAAAATACGAACTACAAATATTTTTAAGAATTTAATTTTGATGCAGTGCCAGTGTAAAGTAGTTTTACACGTGCATCCAATTATGTAATGACACATCAGTAAAAATAACTACCTTTCACATTGACCGTGTGAATGATCATCCAAAAAAATGGATGTGATTGCACGACTGTGTAAAATATTTTACATTGTCAGTATATCAAAATTAAACTCTATTTTATAAACTGAACTTAGTATTACTTGAAAAAATTAAGTAAAAGAATCAACTAATCTTATTATCTATTAGAACTATTTATATGTAAGCCGTCTTGTTCTTGTCAAACTTGGATAGGACTTTCTATAACCTTATAATTTTAGTCTTCATTTTCCATACTTGCTCTTCGTATAATCTACTATAGGTAATAATATTGATAGGATCGTAAACAGTAGCCATTAAGTATGAAAAAGAAAAAAAAATAATAAAAACTATGTCAAAATTATAAATTTTTAAATGATAAATATGAGAGAAAATTCACTATTATTTATTATATATATATTAATAATATGTCAACATTTTAAATAATTTTAAATCTTTTCTTATTTAAGTATACACACATATTAAGTCACTTATGCTAATTATTTTTTGATTTTCTGATTATGAATATTTTTTGAGCCTACAATAATTCAATGATTTTGTTATTCTATTAATACCATCATACGTATAATAATCTTCATAAATAATAGTAATTTTCTTATATATATATATATATATATATATATATATATATATATATATTATTTAGTTAATAATTCTAAATATTTTTTTATTTAGTTTATACATATATATTAATTGTATGTAGATATATTTAAATCGCATATATTAATTATTTTTTATCATAAATTATAGTCATTTCTTTATTTATGTATACGTATATATTAATTTTGTTAAATAATTCTAAATATTTTCTTATTTATGTATACATATATTAATTATACATAAAAATATTTAAGTTACATATATTAATTTTTTTTGTTATAATTATTTCCTTATATATATGATTATTTTTTGTTCTACAATCGTGCAATAATTTTTTATTTTTTATATCTATGTATATTTCTCAATCTCCTTTCATACGAATGATTAACCATTTTTATTTTAAATGGTGATATTTTATTTTTTCTTTTTTTTCACGTATTTTTATATATTAGCAAGAAAAGCAAAATAACGTATTGTGAATCTTTTTTCTTTTTCACACTTTAATCTTAATTAATCAATCTTGTGTCCACACAATATAATTAAACTTTTAATCACTCTAATCTATTGATAAATTACACTTCTCTTAATAATTGCATTACTAATCTGAAATACAAAATATAAAAAAAGGTGATACATATATCTAAGAAAAAATAAACTTAAAAATTGAAAAAAAAAAGAAATTTTATATTAAAAAGATTTAAAAATAACATATCCAAAAATAATAGTCATAATATATAAATTGAGGCAACAATTTAAGTTTCTCTAAAACTAATTTAATCAAATACTAATATTAGAACTAAATTATTTAAATAATATTTAATCTATTCTAGTCCTCAGATACGTATAGATTAGAGTCATTCTAGTAATGACAACCAACCGAAATAACATAATAAGATCGAACATTTAGAATCCGTACAAATTCAGACCATCTTCTTCTTAAAATTGTCAAACTAAATTGACCTTTATTTTTCTCAGTGGCTTTGTATTGATGCATTAGAAGGCCGGTAGTTTCTGAAAAAATCACAATATGTTATAAAATTATTTTTAAAACAAAAAGCTTAAAAGAAGAAAATTTAAATATAGTACCAATACTTGAAATTATATCTTCAAATTTGACACGAATTTTTCAAAATTGAACCTAAATTAAAAAAATTCAATCTCATTATATACTCCATTTCGAATATTTTCTGGCAAAAGTAGAAAGCGTAGAGGGAATGAGACTTGAACTTGACCTACAAAACTCATTGGAAACAATTACTCAATCAAAGAAGAATAACAAATTAGAAAAAAAGAATGCTTTGCCTCTTAGATTTAGACTCACGAATCGCAAAAAAAAAAAGCACTATATATAATCTTTAGTAGTACAAAAATAATTATAGAAATTAATTATTGATATCAATATCAATTTACCACTATCAACGTTAGTATCATATTTATGGCAATTAGAATTATAGAATTATGTTTATTTTTTTATTTTTAATTATTGATGTCTTAATCCTTTTAAAAATATTTTTTGCTTTTTTAAAATATAACGTGTGTGCTGTTTAGACTTTTTCTATTATTATTATTATTATTATTATTATTATTATTATTATTATTATTATTAATTAATTAATTAATTAATTAATATTAATATTAATATTAATTTGTCACCATTAATATATGTATCAATTTATCACTAATTATGCTTGATTAAAAATAATAATAGAAAAATAATAATTAAAAAATATTGACAATTATTATTATATAATTAATATAATAATTAGTATAAACTTGTATCAATGTGTGTATCAACTTGTATAATGATTGAGAATTAGAATTATATAAATTAATATAATAATTAGAATGATTAAAAATATTTAATGATTGACAATTAGTATAATGATGTATTAAATATTAATTTTTATATAATTATAAAAAAATATTTTCTTAAAATAGATTGAGAAGAGAGTAAATATAAATATATTGAAAGTAGTGCTTTTATTTTGGAGAGAAAAAATTCATAAGAAATTGACATTTCACCTCCAATATTTTCAAAAAGAATAAATGACCATTTGTACCCATGAAAGATAAAAACACTGACATATGTACTCACACTAAATCGAAACTAAACTTGTATCCACGTAAGATGCCCTCCGTGTGACAAAAGTACCCTGTCTTTGGAGGGTTGGAAACTCAAGTGCAGTTGACTTCACGTGAAGTTGATACCTGAGAGTTGTTAGATGAAAATTCAATCAAATCAGTCAAATCATCTAACGGCTCTTAGTATCAACTTCACGTGAAGTCAACTTCACTTGAGTTTTCACCATTTTTAATTTGTCTTTCACATACAAAATTTTCTCTCATCAATTTAATTTTAAAAAATATATTTTTTATCTGATATTTGTTTTTTAATTTTTTTGATATGTATATACCTATCAATAATAAATTGAAGAACTCTCATAAATTATTTTGTTAACTCATATTTATTTTTTAAACGGTTTTGTATAAGATGAAATTATTTTTTTATTTTTTAAATTATTGATTATGTAGAATATATATTTTTTAATTTGAGTACATCAATATTTACCTTTTAGTTAAATCTCATTTTTTTAAACTGCTTTATATTTAATGATATTATTTTTTTAATTTTTTAAATTATTAATTATGTAAAGTATTATAATTAAAATTTGAGTACATAAATATTTATTTTTAAATTAAATTAAATAAATTATACAACAGAAAATTTAGTAATTTTGTATTTCATCATATTATTTGTTTGGTATATAGCCCTGATTATTTGATGAGTTTAATTTTAATGGCGTTGCGTAATTAGAGGCACGTGTAAAACTATTTTACACTAATAGGACATCAAAATTAAATTTTTATTTGATTGACATAAAAAAAGACAAAAAAAAAATTGCAACTACCAATGATTTGTTAATATTGACATGTTTATTTCCTAAATTATTAACGATGTAGAGTTCTGACATTTAAGTACATACAAATTTGTTTATAATTAAATTAAAATAAATAATTTATATTGCAAAAAAATAATTAATTTAATATTATTTGTTTGGCAAATGGTATTGATTATTTAATTGGCATATGAAAGACGCAAAAAAAAATCTGTACCTATCAATAGTAAAGTGAAAAAAATCTCATGGATATTTTACTAATTATTTTTTAAATTTTTAATCAGTTCTATGTTGGTTAATATTTTTTTTTACTAAATATTAGATTGACATATAACATTAAAGATGTAGTAGGATAATAACATCTATTAATTAGTTATTTTAAATAACCTGATAATATAATAAACATCTAAATTTTCTGTTATATATTTTTTAACAGTTTTAACCTTCACAATATTATACAGGCTAATTTAGATAGCCAAAATAAAGTAAAATAATGTAACAATAAGAAGATATAGAATTTTACTTTTGTTTCTGTAGTACAAAGATAATATAATAATATAATAAATTGTAATATTCTGGTATAAAAGAATATAAAACTTAATCAAAAATGCCATTTGTATACTAAAATTAGCCACTAATATATTTGTGTATAAATACATATGTTGTTTAATTTATTTTCAATGTGTATTTATATTCTAGCATATATTTTATATTGGTGGATGACTTTGGTGTTTGATTTTTGGTGTACACATATCATAACTCAAACTTAATATTATCCTTTTCAGGAGTTTTTTATCTTCTTATTTTAATTTTGTTAAAAAATATTAATATCATTTATTTTTAACTTTTAAGATAAATATAAAGATGTGACCTTTTATGTATTAGATAATTTAAAAAATTTATTATAGAAGAAGTTAAAAATATGAGAGAGAGAAAGAGAGGGACAGAAGAGAAAATTTTTTTAACTTATTAAATATGAGTTATATCAAGTGATGATTAAGAAACAAATTAAAATTCTAGATTCAAAATTTTTTTTTGTTTCTCTTTATACCGTGTTTCACTTTAAGTAACTATTTTTTATAGATAGTATTTAAGTGACAAACAAAATAGTAAGAAAGTTCGTATTAGATTATAAAAATTAATATCATGCTTATAGTAGGATCGCATTATTTCAAAACATGCAAAATAAAATAATAAATATAATTTAATTAATTTACACAATAAAACAAACGTAAAACTTATATAATAAAACTTAATAGAAAATATACGATGACATTATTTCAAAACATGCAAAACGAAAAAATAAAGTACAACTTAATTAATGTGCACAATAAAATAAACATAAAACTTATATAATAGTAGTCAAACATGAATAGCAATGATTGTCTTTTGTCGAAAGTACTATATTAAAATAGAGGTGGCAAAGCGGGCTGGTCTGTCCCAACCCGCCCCGTCCCGCCAAGGCCCACCCCATAAATGGGGTGTGCCGGCCTGTTTCGCCAACTAAGATGGGTTCAAAATGCTAGCCCACCCTTCTTTATGGCGGATTGGCGGGTCGGAGGGTTAGCCCGTTTGACTTTTTTTTTTTGAAAAATAAATTCATTAAAATTAACTAAAAAATAATAATTAAAAAATCAAATACAAATAAAAACTAGTCAAATTATAATATAACTTTTTCACTATCTTTTTTTTTAATTTTTAACTTCAATAAAATTATTCAAAATATTTGTCAATAAAACTATTTTTATTTTAAAAAATAAGTCACATAATTTGAGCTTATATAAAAAATTGTAAAATAAAATAAACAAAGTTAATAACTAAAAGAAGAATAAAAACAAAAAATGAAAAAAGTGTTTAAAAATTTTATAATTATTAATTTTATAATAGTAATAACTCTTTTATTTAATAAAAAAATAAAAATAAAAATCTTCGACCCGGTGGATCGGCCCGCCCCACTAAGAACCCGCCAATTTGGTGGTGTGGGTTTGGCGAATTTTTTTAATTTGGTAGGCTCTAAATCCTAGCGGGTCGAACCGACGGGTTCGACTCGTTTTGCCACCCTATATTAAACCACGATTTCAATTTATAATTATTAGTTAAAAAACTTACAATGATGTATTATTTTTTATTATTTAGTTAAAAATAATATATTTTGATATTATTTTTTAGCATTATTGACATCAAAATTTGATAATATAGCAAAAATTTTGAATATTTTTTGTCTTAAATTTCTTCTTAATAGAACAAAATAATACAATTAACACGCACATCAAGAAAAGAATTATAATTTTTATACATTTAGATATTCAAAAAACACAAAAAGATTCTTTTAGCAAAACTTCAACAACTCATAAAAGTTAATCTAATAGTTGTGTAACACCCTACCACACACAGCTTTACGCTTAAGTCGTAAAACAAAGATGGTGAGGTATTACAACTTCTAAAATAAATTATATACATATGATAGCAGAAAGAGAACAATAACTAGGAGCCTTGAAGAACAGGTGAAATTAAAGTCGTAAAATAAAAAGCGCATCGCTCAGAAAACGAGTTAACTTGTGTGCTAAGAAAGCTATAGTCAACGAGTACAAGATAACAAAACCAGGAATAGAGGGTCAAAGATACAAAATAACAAGCTCCTAACTCAGCCTGCGAAGTCAAGGCTGGCCGGAGAACAATTATACATATATATACATATTCCAAATCCAAACATACATAAACAAAACCATGTCTCTCTATAAATCCCTAAGAGGGTCAAAAGGAACAAGTCATGCGGAGAGAAAACTAAGTATATATATATACATAACTATCCAACAAAAGTAACCCGATAACCACTTCGCTTCAAAAGTCCAGACGCCTAACGAGATGTCTCTCAACCTGCATCTGAAAAACAACAACATAGTATGGGGTGAGAACTAGAGATTCTCAACATGCTAAAGGTGCCACGCATATAAGATATAAGGTCTTGGGAATACCAGAGGCAATCCTAGAACGCCAACTCTCAGATCATAAAGCTTAAAGTATTAAACAAAAGCCATAAAAGGTGGTCTTCTAAGAGTAATTAAATCTAACTTAACTTAATCTTAACACTAAGTCTTATCGCCTTTCCTCCATACCTCCATTTCTGACAACATATCACAGACAAATAAGCAGATAAAGGTAAGCATAAAAAGGTACAATTACTCCAGATAACAGATAAACAATTAGCATAGAAATACATTTAGGCACACCCAGTTAATGTACAAACAAGTAAATTCAAGTAATATGAACATGATGCATGCCTGTCCTATGGCTGATGAGTCTCATCGGTTGGTTATCAAGCCAACCCGACAAGTCCGGTTTGCTAAACCCTTGGACTGTCCCTCGTCGCGCATCCCCAAGAGTCTATGCATAGCTTTTCCTCATATATAAACATCAATTGCTCAATGGGGGTACCATTCCCGAGGATTTATACGTGCCCGGTCACCCTTACGACGTAGGGTCAACAGAGTATCGAGTTTCAACCTGGTACTCGTGGTGGCAAGCCACGGTACTTTACCCAGGGAATCTCGTATCTCAGATCATTTGATTGTTTAAGCCAAGTTTTATACATAATCATTTATAACATTTCGTATTCAAGTCATTATCTTTTCAACTTTACTTTACCTCAAAGTTATCTCCATTTCCTAACTTCATCTAATTATCAGGCTTATTACTATCATTTATGATCAGAAGAATGAAAATAGAGGTTTAGAAGTTGAAACAAGGTTTAAAACTCAAAAAACCATATTTGCTGGAATAAGAGCCACGCGTACGCTAGCCTAAGTTTTCACAGAACATTATATATTAAATACGTGAAACCTAAACCATACCTTTGCCGATTTCCACGTATTGATCAAAGCAAAACACCAAGAACACACATACAACTTTACTTATCCAAAATCACCAAGCCTTGGCACCAATCCAAAGCCTCCAATGTCCACAATTTCAAGTTTCAATTACATACACACCACCTAATACAAATATACAACACATATACACCCAAACTCAATATCCAATGCACAAATTCAGAAATTAGATAGAGTTATGGTATCCTCACCTTACCCAAATTTTGTATAAGAAAGAGTGAACGTTTTTCTCAAACTAATTGGATCCTAATACATCAAAAAGCAAAGAAATTCAACACCACTACATAATTTTCGAAAATTGGGAAAAGAAGAGGCTGAGAGTAATAAAGTAGCTTACCTATAAAATTATTCCGATAGAATTATAGAGCTCAACGCGATGGTCACGTGACCGCAAACGGTGCGGCAATCGGAGTTCGGATGGAGGAGATACGGTAATTTGAAGTAACGTAAGGGTTAGGGAATTTGGTTTTCTTCTCTCCCCTATTTGTGCTTTCAGTGATCTCTTTGCTGAAGTGGGGAGAAAGAAGAGCCTCGGTTCCTTTAAGTGTTGAGCCGGTTGGGCTCACGGGCCCAGTTTGAGTTCGGTTCAACCAATCTAGTCCATTCGGTTTAATCTTAGGCCGAATTTTTTAAAATTAGTGTCAAAATTCTCGTTTTGATGAGCTCTATCCTAATTTTAATATAATATTTATATTTCTAATTTTCTTTATTAAAATTTAATTTATTGACTAATTATTTATTAATTTAATAGGATTTACAAGTTGGATATAAATCAAAGTGATACACAAAATAAAAAGTTATGATAATGATATTTGGTGATAATTAATAAACATCGGGTGAAGAGAAGGTGGAAGGAGAAGAAGACGAGAAAGAAGAATAATGCAATATCATAGTAGCGTTGAGACAATAATAAAATTATAAATTAATAATTTTAAAAAATAATAAAATTGAAGATAATTTTAAAAATTGAATTATAAAATTAAAAAATATATTTTTTATCAATTAGAATTACGTATAAAAATAAAGAATACTTTAAATATAATTTTTTTTATCTCTGATTCAAATTAAATATGGTTAAAAATAAATAAATAAACCTAATAACATTTAGAAATAGTTAATTTGTAAATAATATTTCTAAATCTTTGTTTTGATTTTTTTACACATAATAAATTTTTTAATATTTATTTAATTTAAATTTATATATTTTAAAAGTTAAATAATTTAAAAAAATGTTTTTGTTTTTAAATTTTTTATTCTTAATGTTTAAATTATTTTTTAAAATTTATAATTTTAAAAATAAAAATATAAAAATTAATTTCTTAAAAATAATAGAAAAGCGGCTGAACTGTGCTTGTTGAGCCGCTAGTACCAATAATACTAATAGTTGAAAAATAATTGGGGAGACCTATTAATAATTAATATCTAAAATAAGTACATTAAATAACAATAATTAAAATTTTTTTTTTAACAAATGTGAGAAATAAAAATAAAAAAAATTGATAAATAATAAATATAAATATATTAAAGAATAATATTTTTGTTTTGGAGAAAAAAAACTCATGAGGAGATGACACCTTATTTTTATTAATTAGAAAAAAATTTAATTTTAATAGATTAAGTAGATTATTATTATTATTATTATTATTATTATTAAAAAGATTTATAAATACAGAATAATCCGAATAACTTAAAATAATACATGTCATTAGCATATTATTATCATATCATATCATATATATTTGTAATATAAATGGGTTACTATTAATGTAACACCCTCACTTTAGCACGTCATGACGTACCAAAAATAAGGAGTTACTAACATGTTTTCCTTTGTTATCTATTTAATATTGAGCCTTTACGTCGATATCGCGTTTTGGTTTTTAAGAACATTCTAGAAAATGTGTTTTTATTCATTAAAATCATATATCAAAGATCTTCAAGTAATAGTAATCACATAGTTATTACTAATAATAAATTTCATACAAACAAATTCAATATAAAACTCGAAAACATTACTTATCCCTCTGGGTAAAATAAACTCCTAATTAACAGAGGCGAGAGAACTCTATGAAAACAACTCAACTCATAACCTAACTCAGATAAAACTAATAACCATCCACAGCTTCACGCTGAGTCTTCGAACCTGTGTCATTGAAAGGGTTGAAGATTTTGGGGTGAGAACAAACCATATGTTCTCAGTAGGGAATGAAAATGCCATAAAAGTAATGAATTTAATGCAAATAATTAACTTACTTAGTAAAACTATTTTGTTAAACTTTTGGAAATACTTTTATTTCTACTTCAGATAAATAATTACTTTTCTTTAAATTTCTAAATTCAAACAGATTTTAATCACAAAATTAGTCATACTAATCATCTCTCAACCACATAATCATATTTCAACCACATCTCACCTCAATACATCCGTGAACTAACAACACAAGTAAGGGATTCAAACCAACATACAAACAAGTCACACAGCATAATCACAAAGAAGTAATACAAGCAAACTCAACCAAATACAAATGTGCAAACAACATGATGCATGTCTATTCCTAATGCAGGCCATGAGCTCATGTGTCGGTTGCCTACCCGCTCCCGACATTACCCGGGCACAAGTCCTAGATATGGCTTTCCAGATGCATACAATGTGCTTATAAGTCGTACGGCTAGGTCGCATATAGTGTGACTTTAAGTCGTACGGCTAGGCCGCATACAGTGTGACTTTTCAAATCAATAAGCGTACATCTGGAAAACAGTTCTCAGTGTGTGGGCGTCCCCACTTTACATTTGGCACTAAGGCCCAAACAATATTACATCTGCTCTCCTGTGGCAGTTATTTCATTAATTCATACATTTATTTAATCTTTGTTCTCTGCTCTCTTGTAGCAGAGATCCCTTTAATTATCTTTCTTTCCTTTACTTTTCGTTCTTCCTCTTCTTTTCTTTTGTATCAAACCGAATTCAAAACATAACTTAAAGCAAAATCACTTCTCAAAAGATTGAGTTTAAAACATCATACTTTTCTTAATAAATCGGTTTGAAAACAAAACTCTTTTCGTAATAAATTGAAATCAAGTAATATTCTTAAATTAAATTTATTTTTAAATAACACTTTAAATAAAGTCTTAGAGTTTTATAAAAATTTGGCAGCAATTCCTTTAAAATTCGGGTTTTGCCACCCTTCAAGGATCTCAACCTAACCACCTTTCAAACCCTTTTTAAAACATTTTCAAGTAACAAATCATTTTCAATATTCACACCGTTCAAAATATCAAATAGAATCAAATCATTTTCTTTAAAGCTAAGCCTATTTCTATTTCAATAAAATTAGCCCGTTTCGAATCTTATGCTTTTGAAATTAAAGGAAATTCATTTCTTCATTCAAACTTTACAAATTCCTCCAACCATACTCATTTAACATTTAATATTAACCAAAATCACATTCTTGCGTATTTTTACCAGCCCTTCATCAGCACCTATTCATCGTCATGCTAATACCAAAATCCCACTTCCATAACCATAAATTCCAGCATCAAACACAGCCTCAATTCAAATCCAATTCATAAACTCGAATCACATTTCAATTTAACAAGCAACACCAAATTGACCAACACTCACAATTACAACCAATTCTCATCAATTAGACACACAAAATACGTGTAAATTATTTGCAATTACTCAACAAGCTTTTGGCATTCTTAAATTAAAAACTTGTAATTTTAAAAACGAAACTCCCTACCTTCGTATGAAATCAAATCAACGAAAGCTCTGGAAAAACTTTCTGATCGAGCTGCTGGAGAGAAAAGCGTCAGAAATCATCTGTGTCTCCTAGAGCTCCAGTTGGCCGAACTCAAGAGGCAGGAAAGCTACGTCACCGTCAATTTCTACCGGACAAAAATAATACTGACATATAAAAGAGGAAAATACAAATACTTTTATCGGATTAAATTTTTTATTGGAATTACAGATCTTAAGAAATCAAAATCGAAAAATCAAAGAGAGTCATGGTTTCTTCCCTCACCCACGGTCTCTCTCTCGGCCTTTCTTTCTTCTCCCTGTCCGTGGCAATAATGAATTAATGAAAGAAGATAGGTAAAGATTTTGATTAGTGAGGATGGTGAGGTGTCATTGTTATATATGTGTAGATGTATGCATATGAGCCACGTTTCAATCTCTTTCCTTTGATTCCCTTAAAGGCTCACGGTTATATATATGGAACTAAGTTAATGAATATAATAAGAAAAAAGTTTGGTAATCAAAAAGTTTCAGTCATAATTAGCCAAAATTTTTTATAATATACTTTATTTACATTATTTAATAACAGTTTTATTTTTTAGTCCACTCTCTTATCATTTTACTTATTATATTTTTATCAACTCTACTTATTAATGATATTAATTATAATATCATATCCCTTATTATTAGACACTCTTGTAATTAATACTTAATATTCTTTTTTATAATTTGATTTTTATATTTAAGAATATAATAAAGATTAATAATAATAATTAATAACGGTTATGATTTATCATTGTAATTGATTATTGCTCTGTTTCTTCACCTAATAGAGATACGATTATATCACATAAATTCAATAATTGTAATTATTATCATGAACGCTTTTTTGTTTTATTATTATCATCATGATCCTTTTTTATTGTAATTCATTTTCTATTTTTATTAAGTCATTTATCATCATTCAATGAAGAGATACAAAACCAAAAAGCTACCTAATATGATTTTGTTTCTATTAATTCAATTATTTTCATTCAAAATTCATAATTTTAATACCATTACAAGCACAATTAGAATAGATCAAAAAATTTTACAAAAAATCATCTTTATCGTTACAAATAATATGACTATAATGAAACAAATAGTGAAGAAATTGGAAAGCAAGAAAAGAAAAAAAGCCAAGAAGGACGCCCTGAAACTCAAGTATGTATTCTCCATTACACGTGTATGTGTTACTTCCATTATTGCGTGGATGTAAAGTTATAAATTCTATTCTACTCGCATTCTTATATTTATGAATTCGACCTTAATACGGTATTTATGGTAGAAATTGCTAAAAAATTTGAATAATAGATGGACTCATTTAACGAAATTGTTGTCAACCAATTAATTTTTGAAAATATAAAAAATTACACTAATTTTGATAAGATATAGTAATAAACTGATTTATTATTTTTTTGTGTTTTATGTGCATTTATAATTATATTGTACTAACTAAATTCATACACATAACATTCATACGTTTATATACATAATATCCATAATTATATATAACTAACATCTAAAAATTAAATTCATGTTTATTAGATATTACATCCATACACATATCATTTTTTTAATTATTGCATAAATAACTATAAAATTAATACAGATGTTTTAAAATTTTATCATAATTGAATTTTAAAAAATGTCAAATTCTTAAATTAATTTATTCAATTGATAAATTTTCTCATAACATTCATAAATTCATACACATAACATCTATAATTTCATATTAATAACATCCATAATTTTGTACTCATAATATTCATAATTTTATACATATGATGTCTATAATTAATATTATCAAATTTTAAACTATACGTCTTATTGTATTTTTTAATTTATCTCATATATGTACTAATAGGTCATGATTTTAATTATTTTAATATTTTTATTTAATATTCGTATGTATGTTTATTTATTGATTTTAATATGACGAGTTAATAATTATTTTTAAAAATTTATTTTTAAATTTTTGTTTATATATATTTTTTTAATAGTCTATATGTAAAATATAAATTATATATTAGAAGTAGTTAAAAATTTTTAATTTAACTTCCATAATTTTTATAGAAAATTATTGCATTTTAATGGATAATAATATGATTGAGAGATGTTAGGGATTTAATTTGGAAGAAACTGAAATTGATTTTGGAAAGAACATTAATAATTCCAAACATGCAGCAAAATAATAAATGATAAGGAGAATAAGTGATAAAGAAGTGTATATCACTTACTTATCAAGAGAATGAGAATTTTCACATAACATTTCTATATTGTAATTATTTTTTGGCTACCTAGCATCACCCATATAATAAATGGTGATTTGGTGGCATTGGTTATATATATATGTATATATACATATAAGTTATGCTTCATTTCCTTTCTTTTGCTCTAAATGGCTTCGGCCACTTCTTCTTTTTTTTTTTACACATTATTATTATTGATATAACACTCCAAATTTTTAAAAAAATTAAATAATAATTTATTATTTTATTTAAAAAAATTATTCTTTTAAAAATAATTAAATTAAATTTTATGATACTTTGAGTTTAAAATTTATTAAAATTTTTAAATTATTTTTATTATTATAATAAGATATTTTAAAAAAAAATAAAATATAAAAGAATTATTATTATTATTATTATTATTATTATTATTATTATTATTATTATTATTATTATTATTATTATTATTACCTTCAACGGTTTCACTAAGAAAACAAAAAAAATAAGAAAGAAAGAACTAAATAAGGCTTTTATATATATATGAACGAAGCTTAGAGGGATTCAAAGAAGTTAAAGCTAAACGTGGCTTGCTAATCATACATACATATATATAATTACACATGTTTCCTTTCCATTCAATAACTATGACACCTAACCCTTTTTTATCACATTAATCATCATCATTTAGCTTCTTTGGATTTTTGCACGGTGAGAAGATAATGATAGAGAGTGAGAGAGAAAACCGTGGAATCCTTATACCTTTCTACTTCAATTTTTTTAAATTCGTAATTCTAATAAAAAATTTAATCCGGTAAAAGTGTTCGTATTTTCCTCCTCTATATGTTGACGTTATTTTTATTCGGTAGAAGCTGATGGTGACGTAGCTTTCCTTTCCCTTGAGTTCGACCAACTGGAGTTCTAGGAGGCACAGACGATTCCAGACGTTTTTTTCTTTGGCCGCTCGGTCAGAAAGCTTCTCCGGAATTTCGAGTATTTTGATTTCGTACGGAGATAGTGGATAAAACTGTGGTTGCGGTTGCCACTGGGTGTGAGTCGAAACAAAAGGGTTTCTTTGAGGCGTTTAGTTTATGGGTTCGACAATCGAGGTAGGGGTTTCGTTTTTAAAATTACAAGTTTCTAATTTAAGAATGCCAAAAAGCTTATTGAGTAATTGCAAATAATTTACACGTATTTTGTGTGTCTAATTGATGAGAATAGGGTTTGAATTGAGACTGTGTTTGATGCTGGAATTTATGGTTATGAGAGTGGATGGTAATTGATTTTGGTATTAGTATGATGGTGAATAGGTGCCGATGAAGGGCTGGTAAAAATACGCAAGAAGGTGATTTTGGTTAGTATTAAATGTTAAACGAGTATGATCGAAGGGATTTGTAAAGTCTGAATGAAGAAATGAATTTCCATTAATTTTCAAAAGCGAAAGATTTGAAACGGGCTAATTTTATTGAAATAGAAAGAGGCTTAGTTTTAAAGAAAATGATTTGATTCTATTTGATATTTTGAACGATGTGAATATTGAAAACGATTTATTACTAGGAAATGTTTTGAAAATGGTTTGAAAGATAATTAATGGAATTTCTGTCACAGGAGAGCAGAGAATAAAGATTAGAGAATATATTAACTAAAAGGATATCTGCCACAGGAGAGCAGAGAGCAAAGATTAAAGGAATATATTAATTAATGAAATGACTGCCATAGGAGAGCAGATGTGACATTGTTTGGGCCTTAGTGCCAAATGTAAAGTGGGGACGCCTACTGATAGGCGAAAATTATAAATATTAACGCGCAACCGGCAAGTATACCGGGTCGTATCAAGTAATAAAGCTCACTAAGAGTGAGGTCGATCCCACGGAGATTGGTAGATTAAGCAACTTTATTTAAATGGTAAATTTAGTCAAGCAAACATGGTTTTGATTTCATGAGATTTGTGATTTTTGAACATAATTGCAAAAATTTAAATGGCAAGGAATTTAAAGAACTAGAATAGAGAAAGAAAATGAAAGTGACTAACTGAAACTTAAAGTGCAAGAAACTTAAATGACATGGAAAATAAATTGCAAGAAAGTAAAGGTTGCAGAATTTTAAAGAGAAGAAGAGTAAATTGCAAGAAATAGAGAAACAGAATGTAAATGGCAAGAATGATAAATTGCAAGAATGTAGAAGGGAATTGGGTAGTGGGTATTCAAAGAACTAAAGAACAAAAGAGATGAGAATTAATGATGGAGAGATCATTAGGGATCAGAGATGTAAATTGTCATGAATTGATGTTACTCAATTCCTTCTCAATCATGGGTATAGATCCATGGCGGATTGTGAATAATTGAATCCCAATCTCTTGGCAATTCAATTTCTCTTCAACACAATCAATTGCCACTCTCGTGATCTAATTGGTCATGAGAAGAGGTGAAGTTCAATTTCTAATCCAAGGCCACACAACTTCCAGGATCTCAACTAAGGGGAGTTACATCTCACATACCAACCCAAAGTGTATTGATCAAAGAAATCATGAAAGGATGAACTCTAAACTGAGTTACATGGCTCCTTTCTCAAGTTCACCATATAATTCATGTAGATTCAACCCTTCTCTCGAATGTAGTTGAATCTTTGAAGAACAAGAGTTTCCTCTTGGATGAACCACTTGAATTGAGAAAGAAAAGAAGAATTATCAACCCCTTCAAATAAACAGAGCTCCTCCCCCTAATGAAGGTGGGGTTTAGTGAATCATAGCTCTAAATTCAACAATAAATGTAAAAGTTGAAAATTAAACTAAGTGTAGAGAATAATCAAGAAGAAGAAGAAGAAGTATATCTTTAAAACTGAAATTCAAAGTTGCAAGAAAAACAAAATAGAAGGCGGGTGACAAGCAGTAAAAATGCTAGTGTAATAGTAAAAGTCCTAAAAAGTAAAATGTTCAAAAGTTTAAAATAGAAGTCGCCCCCCTCTAAAATACAAACTCCTTCTCTATTTATACTACTCCTAAAACTCATTTGGAGGTCTTCAATTGGATTAGCAATGTGGGCTTTTCCTTTGTTAAGTTCCTAGTCCAATGAATGGAAGTATTCTGGCCTAATTGGGCATTACCGGCAAACATGCCCGTTCACAGCACGTTGGCAACGTGCTATTGAATTTCCTAGGCACCAAGCTTGGGCGTTGTTGGCCTAAGTTATTGTCAAACACTTGACTCAGTTTTGACATCCAAAGTTGCCTCTGGTTTGAGCTTAAATTTTGTGCTTCACTATAGACTATTATACATGGTTGGAAAGCTCTGAATGTCAGCTTTCCAACGCAACTGGAAGCACCTCAATTGGATCTCTGTAACTCAAGTTATATTCCATTGAAGAGGGCAAGGTCAGGCTGCCTGGCGTTGTTGCCCAAGTTGTTGGCAAAACACGCCAGCAACAACGCCCTTAGTCTCTGAGGCTCTAAATAAAGCCAGCTTTTGAGTCTTCAAATAAACTCCAATCTCATACTATGATATATGGTTGGAAAGCTCTTGATGTCTACTTTCCAATTCCACTGAAATCACCTCATTTGGAGTTTTCTAGCTCAAGATATGCTCCTTTAAAGAGGGCAAGGTCAGGCTGCCTGGCGTTGTTGCCCAAGTTGTTGGCAAAACACGCCAGCAACAACGCCCATCCTTCTTCTCTGGTGGCTTCCTGGTGTTGTTGCCCAAGTTGTTGGCAAAACACGCCAGCAACAACGCCCAAGCCTTCTCCTCCATTTTGCATGGGCGTTGTTGCCCAAGTTGTTGGCAAACACGCCAGCAACAACGCGCATCCTTCCTGAACACACACTTGCACGTTGCCAACTTAGTTTCCAAGTTGTCAACTTGCTTGTTCTTCCTTGCTCCAGGCACACACATTGGCGTTGCCAACTTGGTTTCCAAGTTGCCAACTTGCTTCATCACCTCAACTCCAAAATGTGCCCAAAATTTCTCTTTTCTTCTTTTTAGCTTATTTTGTGTTCTTTTGTTTCTTTTTCTTCTTATTTCCTACAAAATTTATAAAATCAAAAGATCAAGAAAATATACCATTTAAGCACAAAAGAATGCAATAACTAAGCACTAATTATAAATTTCTTGTATGAAAAAGCATAGAAAAACATGACATGGTGACATGTCATCACCTACACAGTGAGAACTGTTTTCCAGATGTACGCTTATTGATTTGGAAAGTCACACTGTATGCGGCTTAGCCGTACGACTTAAAGTCACACTGTATGCGGCCTAGCCGTACGACTTATAAGCACACTGTATGCATCTGGAAAGCCATATCTGGGACTTGTGCCCGGGTAATATCGGGAGCGGATAGGCAACCGACACATGAGCTCATGGCCTGCATTAGGAATAGACATGCATCATGTTGTTTGCACATTTGTATTTGGTTGCGTTTGCTTGTATTACTTCTCTGTGATTGTGCTGTTTGACTTGTTTGTATGTTGGTTTGAATCCCTTACTTGTGCTGTTAGTTCATGGATGCATTGAGGTGAGATGTTGTGGTTGGAATATGATTATGTGGCTGAGAGATGGTTAGTATGACTATTTTGTGATTAAAATTTATTTTGAGTTTAGAAATTTAAAGAAAAGTAGTTATTTATCTAAAGTAGAAATAAAAGTATTTCCAAAGGTTTAACAAAATAGTTTTACTAAGTAAGTTAATTTTTGCATTAAATTCATTACTTTTACGGCATTCCTATTCCCTACTGAGAACGTGTGGTTTGTTCTCACCCCAAAATCTTCCACCATTTCAGTGACACAGGTTCGAAGATTCAGTTAGAAGATGTAGACGACTAGTAGATTTACTTGTGACCGTTACACATAGCAAGTGGTGCGTTAGTTCTTTAGGATGCATTCGTGAACACAAAATGTGGAACTTGTAAGCGTGCGACGTCACAGGATGTTTTAGGGTTTTGAGTCCCGTGAAGAAGTTTGCGGAAGTTAGATTTTTGACCAGTAATGGGTCGCGAAGTATATGATGAGGTTGAGAATTTCACGAATAATTTGTTTGTTAAAGTACATTTTGGAGTGGCGAATATACCTCAGGTTGAAGTTTGAAATTGAAGCCCTATAGTTGGTGTGAGATTAGATTAGTGTGTGGACGTTAAGCATATCATTTTAACCCCATGTATATTTTATAACATTTCGTTACTTTGCCTTACCATCACATGATCGAACCATGTTATCTTTTGCATCGAACCTGCCTTGTTACTTTTGCTTTGCAACCACATTTCTACCCTTGTTATGCCATATGACCATCAAAGTATTTAAAAGTTGTATATATGTATATATGTTGAGATATATTTGCTTCTTCCTTAAATGTGTTTAAAAAGTGAAGTGGTATGAAATATCTTTCATTTTATATGAATTTTCGAGGGCAAAAATTTTTGTAAGGTGAGTGGGATATAACATCCCGAATTTAAAAAAAAAAAAAATAATAATTTATTATTTTATTTAAAGAAAATTATTCTTCTAAAAATAATTAAATTAAATTTTATGATACTTTAAGTTTAAAATTTATTAAAATTTTTAAATTATTTTTATTATTATAATAAGATATTTAAAGAAAAATAAAATATAAAAGAATTATTATTACCTTCAACGGTTTTACTAAGAAAACAAAAAAAAATAAGAAAGAAAGAACTAAATAAGGCTTTTATATATATATGAACGAAGCTTATAGGGATTCAAAGAAGTTAAAGCCAAACGTGGCTTGCTAATCATACATACATATATATAATTACACATGTTTCCTTTCCATTCAATAACCATGACACCTAACCCTTTTTTATCACATTAATCATCATCATCTAGCTCTTTTAGATTTCATTTTCTTGCATGGTGAGAAGATAGTGACCGAGAGTGAGAGAGAAAACCATGGAACCCTTATACCTTTCTACTTCAATTTCTTTAAATTTGTAACTCCAATAAAAAATCTAATCCGGTAAAAGTGTTCGTATCTTCCTCCTCTATACATTGATGTTATTTTTGTTCGGTGGAAGCTGATGGTGACGTAACTTCCCTTTCTCTTAAGTTCGGCCAACTGGAGTTCTAGGAGGCACAGACGATTTCGGACGTTTTCTTCTTTGGCAGCTCGGTCAGAAAGCTTCTCCGGAGCTTCGAGTATTTTGATTTCGTACGGAGATAGTGGATAAAGCTGTGATTGCGGCTGCCGCTGGGTGTGAGTCGAGAGAAAAAGGTTTCTTTGAGGCGTTTAGTTTATGGGTTCGACAATCGAGGTAGGGGATTTCATTTTTAAAATTACAAGTTTTTAATTTACGAATGCCAAAAAGCTTATTGAGTAATTGCAAATAATTTACACGTATTTTATGTGTCTAATTGATGAGAATTGGGTTTGAATTGAGACTGTGTTTGATGCTGGAATTTATGGTTATGGAAGTGGATGGTAACTGATTTTGTTATTAGTATGATAGTGAATAGGTGCTGATGAAGGGCTGGTAAAAATACGCAAGAAGGTGATTTTGGTTAGTATTAAATGTTAAACGAGTATGGTCGGAGGGATTTGTAAAGTCTGAATGAAGAAATGAATTTCCTTTAATTTTCAAAAGCAAAAGATTTGAAACGGGCTAATTTTATTGAAATAGAAAGAGGCTTAGTTGTAAAGAAAATGATTTGATATTTTGAACGATGTGAATATTGAAAACGATTTATTACTTGAAAATGTTTTGAAAAAGGTTTGAAAGATAATTAATGGAATCTCTGCCATAGGAGAGCAGAGAATAAAGATTAGAGAATATATTAACTAAAAGGATATCTGCCACAGGAGAGCAGAGAGTAAAGATTAAAGGAATATATTAATTAATGAAATGACTGCCACAGGAGAGCAGATGTGACATTGTTTGGGCCTTAGTGCCAAATATAAAGTGGGGACGCCCACACACTGAGAACTGTTTTCCAGATGTATGCTTATTGATTTGGAAAGTCACACTGTATGCGGCCTAGCCGTACGACTTAAAGTCACACTGTATGCATGAGACTACCTTCACTAGGGTCAAGATTCATGGTTTTCTAAGGGCGGCCCATTTTCCTTTGATGGAGCAAGGGATTGCTTTTGTCTCTTTCCTTCTGGGCCAGGAATGGAAGTTGTCATTAAGCTTGGATCAATCGATAGTGTGCTTATCGCTCTACTTCGCTTGATTCTCATGCCAGTGGACTCGTCGCTCAGCTTTAGGCCTTATTAGCTTAATTTCTAAAGTGAACATGAAGTCCGAATTGAATAGATACTGAGAAAGCGTCTTTCGTGATGAAAGTAGCAAGTTCGGATTCAGGATTGAGAAAGAAATCAGCAAAGCGCAGCTGGAGCTGAATCTATTTTAGGAGGCGTAGGGTAGGCTCTTTGGATAGATTGACTGGCTTAAGCCGATGAACCTGCTTCTACCACTGACGAGCTAATTCAGACTATGGTGCGGGAGTCTCGCTTGCATTCTTTCTTGGGTCTTGAAGTACATCGTTAAGCTAATTCTCTTTTTGTTAGCCAACGCAAATATGCAGTTTCTCTTTTGACTCGAGCTCCTATGGCAGACGCTAAACCTTAATCAACGAAAACGGCAGTTTCTGATCGGCTTAAAAAGGATACTGGAGAACTGTTCACCGATCCTACCACTTATCGTAGTATTATTACTTCTATTTTAAACTACTCCGAAGTTATTGCACTTACAGAAGACCAATTCAACAAGTGCTACCACCATTAAGTAATGTCCAGCCCCCCCTGACTTTTGGGATTCTCATACAACTTTAGAAAAATATCTTGGTTTTCTTCAATTATGTTGAGTATCTCAGCTATTTTAAGACGTTTCCGCGGAGAAGTCTGGAATAGGTGAAGATCCTCGAAAATGGTGGTCAGAAAGTCCTTCCTGACGGCTATATGTTGGCAACCACGAAGAACAAGAGGAATTCTTTTGGCTAAAAATTGACTACTAGGAGCGTGTGGCCCGATAAATTGGCCACCCGCCTCTTCTTGAATTGGCTGGGTTACCTCTGGTTCCCCTTGCCCATAAAATAGGTTAATTTGATCACTAAGTCCCTCGAAAAAGGAGGAAGTTTGAGTAATATATATATATATATATATATATATATATATATATATATATATATATATATATATATATATATGAAAATTCGTTTGTCTACAAAGCAAACCAAGAAGCGAATGAGTAGCCCAATTCAAATTCCCTGTTAAGGTTTGAAAGAACTTACTCGAGGAGTAATAGCACGATACAGATGGTATGAAATCACTCGCCCTATAGAATGAAGGGAAGGAAAGGAGTGAAGATTTCTAGGGCAAGCACGAGGTCTGGTTCAAGGCAAGGTATAGCTTAACGGAATGAAGCAGAATTAGTCTGTATAGATAGACTGACTTGGAGCCTTCCTTCACTCCTTATCGAAAAACTTTGTATCTCGCTTAGAAAGAATGATCTTATACCTCTTCCTTCGGTCTCAATCCTAAGACAGCAACTACTGGCGAAGGCCCTTAAAGAATAACCCCCTACCCTCTCCTTAACTTATCGAATAGGGGCGAGTCATTCATCTCGAGCTACTAAGCCAAGGGTAGCCACTCTAGCAATTGAATACCTTCCAGACCCGCTACTGATGAAGAACAATACTCTAGCTAAAAGAAAAGAAAATGCATTCCTGAATGAATTCAATCCGGCCTGAGAGTGAAATAGAGAAGTGAGATAGAGAAGGGAGTTGTAGTTCTGAGTTTGTAGTTGGAGTTCGTGAGCCAATAAGTGAGCTTTTTCAATCCTCTTGAATCATAGACATGAGGACCGTCGGAGCGGGACTTCTTGGGGAAAAAGAACTTAAAAAACTTCGTTTTTCTGAAGGAGTCGTCATTTTATATCAGGAACGCTATGTCATTTACAACCCCGGCGTATTTCGGATGCTTGAAGGCCCCGCTGACCCGAAGTGATTTAGAAAGATTCTTCTTTATCGATGGTGATCGGTCATGGTATCCATAGCGTTGCTTCTTTTTCGGCCAAATCCTAATTTCGTTTTGCTTCCCCCCTATCGCTAGGGCGTCGAGCCTGATCGGCTCGACTCTTTTCCCTGCCCTCCGGCCTCTCACTTCGTTTTGTTCTTCTTCTGTATTGTAGCTGGAATGAAGACACCCGATCGGCCCGACTTTCCCAAATGCCCACCACCGGTCCTTCACCTTTCCGGGTCTGGATTTTTCGCGTCGTTTCAGTCGTCGTGGTCGACGGGGAAGAAAGAAATGAATGAATGTTCTTTTGGGAAAATGTATAAGAATACACCTACCGAGACAGAAGCCAAAGGTGAGTCTCGCAGGTGGACGTATCGAACCGAAATAAAATCTCAGATTTACATCTTTATACACTAATTTACCATAATAATAAATAGAGTCAATGGTGACTCCGTCGTGGGAATAGCCGCTTCTTTCTTGCTTGATAGAGGGGCTTCCATTCACCAATGCAGACAACAAGTGCTCTCCGAACCGTGCTGGAGTAACCCATGCCATACTCCCAAGAAAAGCTCGAACGACCTTCAACAAAATGGTACCTGTACCCGAAACCGACACCGGTGGGTAGGTAGAGAATACATAGGGGCGCGAGATAACTCTCTCTAAGGAACTCGGCAAAATAGCCCCGTAACTTCGGGAAAAGGGGTGCCCCCTCACAAAGGGGGTCGCAGTGACCAGGCCCGGGCGACTGTTTACCAAAAACACAGGTCTCTGCAAAGTCATAAGACCATGTATGGGGGCTGACGCCTGCCCAGTGCCGGAAGGTCAAGGAAGTTGGTGACCTGATGACAGGGGAGCCATAAGCTGTATATGGAGTATGGAAGAAGACTCATGTCTTTATTAACTTTAGTCGACCTGTAAGCCTTATATTCTGTTCTTGATGGACTTCCTTACGCGCCTAACTCTAAGTTTGAAAGAAGAAAGCCACTTTTAAGCTTGGCCTTAAGGACGAAGCGAAGTAGCAGCCGTAGAAGATAATCCAATCCTGCAGTAAGTTTGAAGATGCTCGACTGGAAAGAAGAGGAATTTATAACAGACTTGATAGAGTTAAGTTTAAGCTCTACTTCTAGGAGCGGACATCGATCTCAATAGTTGAAAACTGCTTTTTCTGGCATCATATTGCAGATTGGCCTTTTAGAGCCTCTAGCAAACAAGAGAACGAAAGATAGCTATTTCGGATTTAGCTCCTATATTAACCGTTCCTGACGGAGAATCCTCCCTTTCAGAAGTCTTTTTGTGTATTATTACCTTCGGTAGATTGAGCAGTAGGCAAGAATTCTAGCTTCACTCTTACTCTTCTTCATTAGTTAATTTTTGCTTCTTAGCCTATTCCCCTCCGTTTCATCCATTCCAACATCCAGAAAAACTTAACTTGAAATCAATCCAATAAGCCTGGGCGCGGCTTAGGACCTATTCGCCGGAAATCTCCTCCCATAGATTCACTGCCAATCCCCAGATCTACCATATCCTGTATCTTATCTGGCTCTTTAGTAAGTTAGTGAGGAAAGAGTTTCATCTGATCGCTACTGATGAGTAAATGCCGTTGAAGGTAATCCTTTCCTTCTTCTATCTGAGGATATACCATTGAAAAGATAAGATTCTACTTGATCCGTGAACTGACTATTGCTATTGAATCAGCTACGAAGGACGAAATGCCATAGAATCAAATCATCTCCATTGTCCGATAACATACTATAAAATCTCATCCAACTACCGCCTCCTCACAGGAACAGTAGGGAAGACTGAGGAATTTCTTCTAAGAGAAGATGTTTACGGCTAATTCTCTTTTGCTTTGGGACTTAGCCTAGTTGCCCCGCTTCCTTCACTCGACTAAGCAACGAATTCTTATCCCAAACCTGTCTCGAGGATAGGCCCAATGCGGTATCAGAATAGAATAGGGGCATCGAGCCCTTCCTACTTCATGGGTAGCAGAGCAGCCAATTGAGAAGGTGAATCAAACCCTAGGAAACAAGCGGACAGAGGAGATAGCTATGAATGAAGCGGAAGACAGATGAGCGGTTTGGGGAACTCGTCTCTCGGGCTAGGCTCTCTATTGATTGGGCTGCGATCAACTGAAGAAAGAAAGAGCTCTTTTGTATATACATACACAATGAAATGTACGAAAGATGGCTATTAATCCCAGCCTCTGAGAGCATTCTGCATTGAAAAAGAATTCGATTTCGGGGGAATCGTTGAAAGAGCTAGACTGTAAAAAGGAGATTTCAGATCCTGGATGCGCGAAAGAATCTACCTCAAAAACCAGTGATTTAGCCTCACAATCTGACTTATGCTGAAAACTAGGATTTAGTCCCACTTCCCCGATGCTTTGGAAAGGAGTACAAAGCTCTAAGCAAGAGAATTTCTATAAGGTTAAGCTTAGGAATAAGACTCGAAGTAGGATCAAAGCATACGCACCTTGAAAGTCCAAGCCAGAAGAAAGTTCAATATATACAAAGGCAAGCTAACTTCTAAGAGGGAGTCCAACGACTTAGTCTACAAGGAAGACACCAAAAGATAGCTTTCCCATTCAATAGGATTCTAGAGCTTTCAGGATCGGGATCAAAGAGAGAAAGACCCAATTCAAGAGATGATTAAGAATCCCTCACTTTCTTGTGGAGGTGATCATAGGGGTCCCACGCAGATGAATGAGGGGCTGGTAGTGAGAACCTCATCTTTTTGAAAAAGCAAGCTCAGATGAATGTCGATTGACCGAAGAGGACAAGAAGGACTACTTGATAGAACATGGGGAGCCTACCACACAGGACAGGAGTGGACAGAAAAAACGAACCTGACCTTTCTTGAGCAAGTCGGTGGCACCCTACTATCAGTGTAGATTTTTGATCTATTTCTGAAAAAAAAAAAAGAAGGGATCCTTATGCTCAATTAGTTGAGGACGCACAACAAAAAACTATCCAAATCCAGGCCGCATTCTCCACGGCCAACTCGTCAGCAAGTAAAATCAAAAGGCACTGCCTTGATCCACTTGGCAAGCATCTTTATAAGTTTCTTTTAACGAGTCTCCCACACTCCTTCTACCGGTCTAGCACATCTCTGATGGATCTCGCCTCGCTCCTTCCTTAGCATTAGCGGGTTTCGGTTGTATGATGGAAGTGGGGAGATCTCGCAGAGCAGCATATTAGTTATTAATAAATTGCCAACGGAGACACAGCTCACGATGAGAGTTTGTTGTTGAAGCACTTTTCTACCGGGTGTCGCATTCACGTGGTATACACGCCTCGCGCCGAACTCGATCAATAGTTGCGCCAATATGGTAAATGCCTTTAACCGAAGATTCTATTCAGTAGCCCGCAAAGTAACACCCTATATGGAGCTTGCGGCGACTAAGCGTGGGGCGAACCTTTTGAGACCTACTTGGCTAGGTGGAGGATCTGAAATACAATGTGAAAAGGAAGAGGAAGAAAGCGAGTGGCTTTACTGATTGAATTGCTGGTGGCTTGTTTGCTTTCCTGTTTCTGGGAGCAGGATTCAACTAATTAGGGGAGCCTAAGGGACTGAGAAGGAGGAGTAGGAAAAGGAGGTAAGGTATTGGCATTGCTATTCTGGCGGAAAAGAAACGACTCCTTGCCCCCTCAAATCCTACCCTTCCCGCCGTACTAGCAACCCGGTTCGCTTCGAGATCAGTTCAATCAGCGGCTAAGTCCGCTTAAGTACTAACTTCCGCTCCGCGGTAAGCATGCGAGTCAATTAGCCCCTTGACCACAAGATCTTACAAAGAACGGGAATGTGCGCCAAGAGGAATATCAGAAACAATCTAAATAGTTGCTTCTCCGTAGCCTTCTCTATATCCGATTTTCCTAACTCAAGATATCGAGGAAAAACGGCGGGCTAGTCCTCCATCTTAATCTCTGGTAGCATTTCCCGGCCTACTAGAGCATAGGAATGAGGGACGGAATCCTATTCAATAGCTTAGCCTATAGCTTCTAACGGATAAGATTCAAAAGTAATCAGAGTGTTGAAATAGATTAAATGGAAAGATCAATTCTGACTTCCTGGCCTTTGTTAAATCCCATCCTGTGATTGATCAACAAGGGATGAGATTATGATTCCTTTCGGAAATCTGTCTTTATATGATTTGTTACCAAGCCCTACAGAGTGAAATATTAGTAGGTAGGTAGCCTCTTACCCTTTAGAGAAGGATGTTAGGGACGAAGTCTCAGCCGTTGAATAGCCTATAAGCACAAGAACGAAATCTAGCAATTGAGCTTTGACAGCCTCAGATCTTATTGACTATTGCAATTTACCGTGGAATCTATTCCCAGGCGCGTTAGAGAGTAAATGCAGTAGGCTATTACATTACAGCTATTAGACTGAAAAAATCTTAGTGTGGTTAAGCCCTAAACAAAAATGCAGAAGTTGTCCCATCTCCGGTTCTTGGTAATGCCATCTGTCCACTAGAGGTAATTCATCGGCGGGGCAAGGAATGCAACGTGGAGGGGTGGATCCGAGGAAGGAGGGATGCATGGGAAATAAGGCAAATATGGGTATAGGCCAGCCGAGATATAAGGAATGGATATCGGGTGGACCAGAGGGAATAGAGGAATGATCGTGATATGCTCATTTCCCATCTGTTTCTCTTTTGTTGATAGAAGCCCGACCGGAGACAGATAATCCGTTGAATTGCCTCTAGGGCCAAAGAGAACGAGAAAGCCATATCTGGGACTTGTGCCCGGGTAATGTCGGGAGCGGGTAGGCAACCGACACATGAGCTCATGGCCTGCATTAGGAATAGATATGCATCATGTTGTTTGCATATTTGTATTTGGTTGTGTTTGCTTGTATTACTTCTCTGTGATTGTGCTGTTTGACTTGTTTGTATGTTGGTTTGAATCCCTTACTTGTACTGTTAGTTCACGGATGCATTGAGGTGAGATGTTGTGGTTGAAATATGATTATGTGGCTGAGAGATGGTTAGTATGACTAATTTTGTGATTAAAATTTGTTTTGAGTTTAGAAATTTAAAGAAAAGTAATTATTTATCTAAAGTAGAAATAAAAGTATTTCCAAAGGTTTAACAAAATAGTTTTACTAAGTAAGTTAATTATTTGCATTAAATTCATTACTTTTATGGCATTTCCATTCTCTACTGAGAACGTGTGGTTTGTTCTCACCCCAAAATCTTCCACCCTTTCAATGACATAGGTTCGAAGATTCAGTTAGAAAATGCAGACGACTAGTAGATTTACTTGTGATTCCTGTTGTTTTTATAGAGTTTCCTCGCCCTTGTTGCTTCAGGGTTTTTATTTTATCCAGAGGGATAGATATTGTATTTGAGTTTTATATTGAATTCATTTCCATTCAATAACCATGACACCTAATCCTTTCTTATCACATTAATCATCATCATTTAGTTTATTTGGATTTCATTTTCTTGCACGGTGAGAAGATAGTGACCGAGAGTAAAAGAGAAAATAGTACATTTATTTTGGAGGGAAAAACCTCATAAAAAGATAACACCTCATCTTTATTACTCATCTTTATTAGTTAAAAAAAAAATTCAATTTTAATATATTAAGTAAATAGGTAGATAAGTAGATAGATAGATAGATGGTGAAAAATGAACTATAATCCCAGCCACAGAGTAAAAAAAAAAAAAAAAAAACCACTCCCCAGTTACCTACCAAAACCCTATTCTCACATTTCACATTTTAACCAGCCCTTTTCACCCTATTGACAGCCGCAACCACACTCTCCCAAACCCTCTCATCGGCGCCACTCCCTCCATCACCTGCCACATCCACCGACATTACTCCGACCCTCATCAGCCAGCCTCAGCGTTGTCGCTTCTCCTCTCAGCAGCCCCATCATTGCCGTCCCCCCACTCCCTCACCAGCAACAGTCATCTCCGAGGAGCTTCTTCTTCCTCATCTCCCTTCTCCCGCCTACGCTGCCGCACTCTTGTCCAGGTTGCGCCGCCGCCTTCCACGGGTGCAGCAGACCGAACAACAGCAGCAGCACCAAGCAAGCCGCAGTTCAACGCCAACTTCAGCAACATCATTTTTTACTACAAGAGGTTAGTGATAGTTATGGTTTTATATTTAAATGGATGTTTATGCAATGGATTAGGCTCAAAGAAATAGATACAGTGGTTCGGAATAGATGTTCTGTGATTTAGTTGAATTATTGGAATTTTTTCCTCCTATAGACTATTTTTTATTTTTGAATAATTGGACTCAACTTGGAAAAAAAAAAACATGTGCCTGTGTACGGATGTTTGTTTTGATTACATAATTGGTCTTTTGCTTGATTTGGTACGTGGTTTGTGAGTTAATTAAATAATTGGTTGAAACTAATTTTGGTTGTGCTTGAATCAAGCTAATTACATTTGGCTTAATTAACTAAGAATGTAATAATTAAATAAAGGTTCTTAATTTGTTAGATGTTTATTATCAACTAAAGCGGATGTTCATTTTACTATGTCTGCGGATGGTTCGTTCATTTGAAAAGTGGATGTTTATTTTACTTATAATATTGGTCTTTTGCTTGATTTGCTGAATTCTGTATGCACATGCTCCACTAGTTTCTTTTGTTAAGTGGTTTCGGAGTAATGGAGAAAAATTGGATTAGATTTAGTTTTAGAATCATACTTAAGAACAACTAGTATCAACAAACAGAAATTAATAATTTACATATTGCCTTCTCGATCACCCTCTACACAATGTCCTTCTCTACCAGGTGAGTTCTATAACTAACTTCATAGTTTCATTCATACTATGATTTGCTCTTCTTTCAAGCTTAAATGTATCGGTCTTTGGTTGCTGTTTTCGAAATCCATATCCGATTGCTTCTCAGGTACCGCTTTATGCGGCTTTGAACTGTTATGGCTGCTCTTTCTGGAAGCAGGCACATCATGATTATGTTTTCCCTCATAAGTTGTTATCACTGCTTTAGGATCCATTGAAGCTCTCTCGATGTGCTTTCGCACGTTGCACCCTGCACTTGTGCATTTGTAATAGCTCCTGTTCATGGAAATTCAGCATTAGCAAAATTAAACACAACTTGAATCCCTATATTAGAAGTTTCTTATAAGGGAAAAAAAAGTAAAATCAGTTTAGTGCACAGACATCTCGTGTTAACGCAAGATCTGAAAAAGATCGATCAGTTTCTTATAATGAAATTAAATAGGCACATTACATACAAGATTATATGAATAATCTAACTAGGAAATAGATATTGTCGCTCTTATTTTGATAATGTCATTTCTTTCTTCTACAACTTTATACAAACACACAATGCAAAAAAATGATGGGTGGAGTAGCATTATCAAAAAAAGAAGTGTCACTGTCATTTTTCATCTAACTAAGTAGTTCGAAAAGCTTATTCGTGAGATCAAAAACAGCATAAAAGTTTAGAATGTCAAATATAGTATGCTAGACTGTTATGATAGTTCTAAACAAGTTCAAGAAATTCAGGGATTCCATTTTTTATTCTGCATTACAAGTTCTGTCTTCTATTCGGTTACATATGAAAGATAGGAAGGAATTGAAGGGATTAACCATTGTTTCTTGGAGAACAAAATTTGACTCATGACTATAAAATGCAGAAAATACAATGAACCATTCTTGTAAGTAAGAAAACCTTGACTTCATCACTATTACTACAATCAAACTATGTACTTTATTGATTTGATTTCAAATATGAAAATCTTTATAAGGACACACAGTGATTATTACCTTGGATGAGGATTACCCTTCACCACTTTCTGCCCATACTTGCGCCACTTGTAGCCATCATCCAAAAGATCAACTTCGCTTTTTGTTTGGACAATGATTTTGGGTTCTGTCACAGTCGTTTGATGTGCTTCATAAACCCCAACATCAATGTTCCTGCAACACACAAAACTAGCCTAAGACATGAAGAAACATATAACTAGAAACCTGCATTTTAAATGATGATAAAAATGGTGAAACTGAAACTTGCCTTCTCTTGGGGTTTGGTTCAACATCATCTCCTTCTTCTTCCCTCATATCTACACCACCCAAGTCTTCGCTGATCGAACAATCAGAAAAGCCTTTGCCAAAACTATCTGAATTTCCAACCCAACAACCTTGTGAACTCAACTCAGACTTAGGCTGAATGCTTACACTTTCATTTGAATCATTGTTATCTTTATTACGCTTATTAGAATGAGGCTTTTCATGGTTATGCTGCCCTTTATAGATGATTTCTGTTATGTGACCATCAATGGCACGCTCAACCTTTTTCTTCACATTGCAACTCAGATGTGTACACTTGTAGTAGCTCCGTGGAAACTCACTCCCCTTAACCTGTTTCTGTCCATATTTTCGCCAGTTATAGCCATCGTCCGCAGGCTTGTCGGCCACCACGGACGAAGGCTGCTGATACTTCTTGTCAGCATTATTGGACATATGAGAAGTTTCAAACATAGATACTTCTACATTCTTCTCTGAAGCATCATCTTCATCAATCTGCATTTGCCCTTGTGATTGTGCTATCACAGCTTCAGTGGTAACCTGTGCTAAAGCCTGCTGATGTGACATCCCAAAGGGGCTCTGTATATGTATATATTGAAATGAAGATATAATAAGAATGTCACGGTTGTTATATCCACTGTCCCTCATGGAAAATAGATCACATTGATACATAACAATGAGAAATTTTCCCAGCAGAATGACCAGCATTGCTGCAATATTATGCATTATCCTGCATCCACTTACAATTGTATAATAAAAACCCAGTCATTATTTTCTTAGATTATAAATACTTCAAATGCAAAGCATTTGCAACACAATTTTTTGTTTTTGTTTTTTCTAGCACATACTACAAAAATTGCAGTGTAAAGAGTAAAGACAGAGCATTGAAATTCCATACTAATATGCTGTCATTTGTCTTCCATAGTCAACAAAAATTTGGAACAAACAAAGAAACCAAAAAGCACTTTCTTTCTCCTTGTTGACTTACTTCCAAGAAATTATTTCTTAACTTAGAATTCAGAAATTTCCACCACAAATGTCTTATCCGCAACTTTCTATTGTTTACTTTTGTTCGGCTAAAGCACTGTACACAAAAAGATGAAAACGAGTTGGTGACAATTTTCAGCTTTTAGCCCGCAAGGCCGCAACAGCAATTGACCCAAGCCAAAGATAAAGTCAAAAGTCAAAACGCCGCCAGCACAGTAAAAAAATGATAAATTATAATAATTTCGCAGCAGAGTTTAATTTTGATTTATCCTAACAGTATAAAGATTTTTTGAGGATTATTCCATCAGATTTATATATTTAAATAAAATTTTAATTAATAAATTTAAAAATTAGTAAATTTTGCTAATGCGATTGATTGTACGGACAGCTAGACGGTGCATGAAAAATTAAATTCTTCAACAATAATAATAAGTTGTTAATCCGACGAAGCACAAGTCATTTCCGATTCCGATTACCAAATCTGTCGATAATAACTTAACTAAGAAATAATTGAAATAAATATTATTAAGAAAAAGGGTGAAATAGAAGTGACAGAAATGAAGAGATAATTAATAAAAGATTAGAGAGTATGTAAGTACCTGAGGGTGAGTAGGGGAGAAGAGGAAGGCGGAAGGGCTGAAGCCAGGTGGCACGGTGAAGAGAGGAGACGGCGTAACCGACAGGAGCTGAGAGAAGGAAGAAGGTGAAGGGGAGTAGTCGTCCGCAAAGAACGACGACACCAGAGTCATGGGACCGGGGCTTATTCCTACCGACGACAGGAAGGACTCCAGGCTGGGACGCGGCGGCAGGGTGATGGTTGGCCGCGCCGGCGAGTGGCTGTCTGTCGGCATTGGAATTGGATGTTATGTACGATAGATAGATAGATAGTTAGTTAGTAGTGCTTTTGTTCTACACTTAGTTGTATAGTGATGGTTCAACTCCCAACTTTCATCATCTATTAATATACAACACAACCAAGCCACTTGCCCCCTATCCATTGGGATTCTTTCTTTTATTATTATTATTTAATCATTTTTATTTATTATTTTTATATAAAATATTTTTATTGTTATTAATGTATTAATAAACACTATCTATATAACTTTTTATTTATAAATATACATAGTAGCTTGTGACAAGCCAATGAATTATACATCAAATGACATAATCTCTTCATATTCACTAAGGTAGCGTTTGGTGGAGAGACAGAGACGGAAAGACTGAGACTGAGAGACAGAGACTAAGAGACAAGGATTGAAATAAATCTCAGTATTCTGTTTGGTGCAAAATGGGAGACAGGAATTAAAACAAGAATGAAATTCTAATTTAATTTGTACAAAGGGTAAAATTGGAATTAATTAATTGAAATGAACGTATTTTAGGTATAAAATGTTATTAAAGTTTCAGTCTCCATCTCTAAAAATTTCAGTCCCCTGTGTCCCTACTTTTTGGAGGTACTGAAATACTGAAATTTTAGAGACAGAGACAGAAATTTTAGTACCAGTCTCTGAACTAACAAACACAATACTGAGTCTCAGTCTCTCAGTCTCTGTCTCAGTACCTCAAAACAAACGCTACCTTAGAGGTCGCGAGTCTTCTTCAATGTCTTCTTTTCTTGTTTTTCTCCTCATTCTTCATTCTTCTTTATTATTATTATTATTATTATTATTATTATTATTATTATTATTATTATTATTATTATCTTTTTCTTCTTTTATATATATTTAAAAAATTAGAATATAAAAATTTTGATGTATAATACAAAAACTTTTATTTACAAAACAATTTTTTTAAAAATTACATATCTAAAATATTGACATCTAACTAATAAAATATACACAACACAAATTTTTAGAAATAATGTTGTCTAATGTTTTGACATTTTGTTAAGGTCATCTTATATTTTTCAGATATTAAGCAAATTTTAATTATTAGATATACATACTAATAAATAATAATTATATGGTAATAAAATTATAGAATGAAAGTGGTTAATGTTTTGCTGTAGTAGTTAATTTTTTTTTAATATGAACTTAAATAAAGTCGAAAATAAACTAAGTATCTCTGATATTTTCCTGAAATTTAAATTTGTTCAAAAAATTTAATTTAATGTAATGAATGACGTCAAATCTAAAAGTGTTGTGTTGTCTTGTATGGAACCTGGTTTTCTCTCTGCGGCTGGTAATGCCGCAGCTGCAAATGGTGGTTTTATGTGCTGTGGCTTGTTTTGTTTCTAACAACCTAAAGACACTCTTGTGGGGACATTTTTTATCTAATAAAAATATTTTTCTTTTAACTTTTTAATTAAATAAATATCCATAGATATTAGAACTCATCCATTTTATAATAATTTTTATTTTTAAAATATACATAGAATTCATATATATAATACTCAACAAGTAATATTTATTAGGTGGTTTAGAGATTTTAATAATTTTCTAAGATTTAGTCAAATAGGTTGATGAAGAATTTAGACAATGTTTGGTTTATGTCTTTTTTGAGACAAAAATATAGAGATATAAACATAAATACATAAACACAAATTATTAATGTATATATATTGTGTTTGGTAAATATTGAATAAGACACAATAAAATAAAAAAAATTCATATTTTATAAAAATTAATAAAAAGTAAAAATATAAAAATTTGATAAAGAATAAAAGTATAAAAATTAATAAAAAATAAAAATATAACAAATTATATTTAATTGATTGTATTTCCGTGTCTCAATATTTAAAAAAAAATACTAAATATATATATATTTTATGTGTATTTATATATTAACATAATATATCTATCAAAAACTTGTGTTTCAACAAACAAACAACGTATACTAATGTATCTACCTCTCTTTGTATGTATTTTTGAAACCAAATGTTGGCTTAGCTACTAATTCTGAAGGAAAGAATTGTTATTAAGTGCTCGTGTTTATTTCAATCTCCAATCATTTGAATTTAATTTTTCTAATGAAAAAAAAAATCTTTGAAAATTTTGTTGGCAATGACATGTGAATATTTCTACTAAAACAAAATATCTTTCATAAATAATATGATCTGTAATTTACTAAAAAGAAATAAGAGAGAAAAAAAAAATGAGAATTGAGCACATAGCATATGAATTATTTGAGACATTTATTTAGAGAAATTAAATAATAAATTATTTAAATAAATTAAAATTTTAATATTATTTTATACAAAATTACATGATTAAATCATTGTAAACATATTTTTTATTTAATATTTATTAAGTAGTATATTATTTATACACCAAACAATCTTAATATCTGTATAAAAATATATTTATTATTAATTAATTATATATTTAAATTATTTTGTAATTAAAAAAACAAAGAAATTAAAATACTTATTGGTTGTTCATATATATATTGGTGCCATAATGCATGATATTATTGGTTGTTAAAAAATGGTAGAAACTTAGGTGCAGTCAACTTTACATAAAATTGATAATTGAGAATTGTTAGATGAAAATTTAGTCAAATCAATCAAATTATTTAATCGTTCTCAACTATCAACTTTACATCAAATTAACTGCACCTAAATTTTCACCTTAACAAATATTGATGTCATCAAATAGTATCTTTTTATAAATGGTACGCGTATAATTTTTTTTTTTAATTATTGATATGAATTCTATAGTTAAATATTTAACAAAAATCTTCATGTTTCTAAAGGTGTTAAATATTTTTCGCATATATTTTTTGAATGTATCCATTGCTGAATTTTTATTTTTGTATATTAGATTATGACTGATGAATTCTTTAAAGATTATCTAAATTATGTGTTATACATTGTTATGTGTGTTTACAAAACGTCAGTAACATTTTGTCTATATATAATTAAGAGTAAAATATTGTTTTTGTCCTCAACGTTTGGGGTAAGTCTTAAAGTTGTCCCTAACGTTTAAATCGTCTTATTTAAATCCCTAACGTTTCAAATTGGCTCAATGATGTCCTGCCGTTAAGAATCTGTTAATAGAATTGACGGCGGGACAAAATTGAGGCGATTTTGAAACGTTAGAGACTTAAATAGGACGAAAACATTGGGGATAAAAACGATACATAAAAATAAATTTTAATTTTATCCTTTAATCATATCAATTTTTTACGATACATAGTTATTCAATTATTTTTTAACCATATCTAAGTAAATTAAACTTAATCACATTACTTTTATTCTAAATAAATTTATTTTTTATAATTTTACTCTTAAAGATTTTTACTCATCACGAAATTTTTGTAAAATAACTAGTACATAAATTTGCGAAAAAGAAAAAAAATGATACATATACAATAAAGTATAAATTGTACCTTTTATCTCTAATATATTGAAATTCTTTAATATTTAAGAGTAAAAATCTTTAAAAGTAAAATTATAAAAAAATTAATTTATTTAGAATGAAAGTAATGTGATTAAGTGTAATTTACTTAGATGTGATTAAAAAATGATTGAATAACTATATACAGTAAAAAATTAATATTATTAAAGGATAAAATTAAAATTTATTTTTATATATCGTTTTTGTCCCAACGTTTTCGACTTTTCGTCCTATTTACGTCCCTAACGTTTTAAAATCGTCTCAATTTTATCTTGCCGTTAATTCTGTTAACAGATCCCTAACGGTATGACAATATTGAGCCAATTTTAAAATATTAGCGACTTAAATAAGACGATTTAAACGTTAGAGACAACTTTAAGATTTATCCCAAACACAAAAACGATACTTTATTTTATAATTAAAATTTTACAAAATGTCAGTGATATTTTATCTTTATATAATTAAAATAATATTTTTTTAACAAAACATCAATAACATTTTATACTATTATCATAACAGTATAAATACTAAAATAATAAAATATTGTTTAATTTCACATTCAAAATATCCACATCTAAAAATTTTAGCCTCCATTGCTTTATATATATTTTTCGTTGCTTCAGAAATTCATATTTGTAATTCCGTTTACCACCCCGGATGCAAGTTATTTTACACGGTATCCAACTAAGTAACTATCAATTCATCACCATTCACCACCTTCATTGAAAAAGTTAATCAATGAATGCTGATAGTGATAGCTGACTACTAACGATTTGAAAGGCAAGTTGAATCACCGAGTCACAATTCACACACAAATGCATGCACTTGAACTTGATAGCTAACTCAGCATGATAAATCATACGTCTTCACTTTGACGTGTTACATATGAAAATTTTTTATTAAAAATTCAAAAATTTAATTTATTTAAAAATATATATTTTAAATAATTTTAACAATTTTTTAGAGTTTTTAATAACAAATCATTTATACATATTAGTCTCTGTAATTTTTTACTTGAGAAATTTGATTTGTTTATTTTATAAAGAAAGTTATATATATATATATATATATATATATATATATATATATATATATATATATATATATATATATATTAAAAAAATGGCATGTAATAGTCTTATAATCAGGGACTAATTTAAATATATAATTTAATAATTTCTTGTGATATCTGAATAATTAATATATTGATAATTTAATTTTCAAAAAACCAGCAATTCAACCAGTTATTAGGCTCTAAACCAAAAAAAAAAAAAAAAAAAACCTTTTCTTTAAATTTTTGGATATGTCCCTGCTTATAGTACATATTTTTCTTATTTTTGTATAGGTATCATGTATATGTATAATTGTCAAAAAATTTTGTTAAAGATTAAGATATCAAATAAAATATTGAATCAAATTGGTGTCTTAATTAAATTAATGAATGTGCATTACAAGATAGACCCTGATACATTATTCGTCTTGATGTCATTAAATCCATGTCAATTGTCAATTGACGGTCAAGGCTCAAAATAGACTAAATACTATTTTGGTGCAATATAAACTTGGGAAACAAATTTAATTGATACATAAAATTTAAAAACCTAATTTAATTAAAACTTTATTCAAATATTTATATTATATTTCTCTTTTTTATTTTTCCTTTCATAAATAGATAAATTATACTTACCTCTCCCATCTCCCTCTAATTGACCGGTATACATTAATAAACATCCCCATTTTATCCAATTTTATATAATAAAATATTAAATAATTTTTTTTACTAAGCATAAAGTACTAGATTTTTTGTTAATTAACCAAATCTTAATTCTTCTGTTATTATATTTTATACCAATAATTTAAATTTAAAATTTAAAAATTAAATTTTAGAGTTTAAAAATCTTGTCCTCCTTATTTTATATGAAAAGCATTAGCATTAACAATTACAGTGTATATATGTCATTAACAAAAAATTTTTTATTAATTAAATTCAATTAAGTTAATTTAATATAATAAAAATCTGTTGTGATTAATATTATTTTAAATTTTATATTTAATTTGATTCAATTTAATTCATAAAAAAATTTAGAAGGGTAAGATTATTAGAACAAAAATGGGATGTAATAACATGAGTGATGTAATAACATCAAAGATGCAATCTAACAAAAGTGGCAATAAATACAAAATAAAAAGGCAGCAAAGGACCAACTAGGCCTAGCAATGTGGCCCTCAATAATTAGTTAATTCAAAAAGTGGACCTGAATTTTGTGCACACATTTGAGAGAGCATTTTTAATTGGCAATAAAACGCCATGCTTGATACTCTGTCTGCACGAGCTTGCAACCAATAATAATGTGGCTGCACAACTTGGCCATGATTTTGTATTGTCGACTGGTATTTTTATTTTTATTATTTTTTAGATTTTACTAATAACATGTATTTTAAGAGAAAATATTAAGATTATTATTAGTTAAAGTTTTTTAATTTTTATTTTAATAAATACATTAAAATTTAAGGGTGCATTTTGTTTATATTTTTTATTTTATTTTCAATATTTTTTTCAAATTTTATGGAAAAAATAAAAGTAAAAACATAAAATAAAATTTTATTATTATTTTTTTTCTTTCACACAATCTTAAAAGTAGGAAACACTACAAATAATTTTAACAATGACAAGCAAGAATGGCACTATTTCTTGCATTATTGGATATATACGGGTTTGAAAATTGATGATAATTGAGATATTTGTTGTAGAAAGCTATGATTTGAGGTTGGTGGCTAAGTTGGTTGGGGAAATTCAACATAGCATTCATTTTGGTTTATCGCCATTCATATTTAATTTTATTTACTTCTAACTAATTTGCTAAATACAACATTAGCAACATCTTCATATCATTTTCATTTAAGCATTAAAGTTTTAAATCACATGTCAAATTTAATTTACTGTGATGGCTGCTAGCTGCTTCTACATACTTCTTATTAATCTTCATTTCTATTAAAAAGAGTAAAACTAACAAAAAAAAAAAGTTCCTCTGTATTAATGATGGGACTTGTTTGAGGTAATATTGAAAAAAACTATGATATTATTAGAATTTAATTTTGATGTATTGTCAATATAAAATTATTTTACACATGCATCTAATTACGTAATGTTACATTAATAAAAATAAGAGAAAATTTCACTTTTCACTTCTGTGAGATGTTAAAATGACATTCCCCTCCCCTCTATTTTATAAATGTACATTCTCCTCCCTTCTAACCTTTAAAAAATCTCCTCTTTAATCCATTTAAAACTTTTTGTGTTAACTAATGTTAACTTTATCTATTTTTTAAGAAAAAAAAATTATTTTTTTAAAAAAATACCCATTAACAAAAATTTTTTTTTTATCATTAAATTTTGCTTACCAAAATATCATTTAATAAATTATTTTTTTATTGATTAAATTATATTTTTAAAAAAATTTAATAATTATATTATTTTTTTCTAAAATACCCTTCAATAATTTTTTAATTATTAAATTATAATTTTACCAAAATTTTCGTTAACAATTTTTTTATATTTTACAAATAATTTTTCGATATCTATATATATTATTTTAACATTAAATAAAAAAATTTAGTAAGATTATTTTTTAATATCAATATATATTAGTTGTTATACATATTAACAATGGTAAAATTTTTTTATTTAATATTAAAATAACATATATTAATATAAAAAAATTAATAGTAAATATAAAAATAATTATTAACAAAAATTTTAGTAAAATCACAATTTAATCATTAAAAAATTATTAAAGGCTAGGTATCTTAGAAAAAAATAATTTAATTATTAATTTTTTTTAAAATATTTTGATAAAAATACAATTTAATCAATAAAAGAATAATTTATTAAAGAGTATTTTGGTAAGCAAAATTTAATGATAAAAAATAAAATTTTTGTTAATGGGTATTTTTTCAAAAAATAATTTATTTTTTCTTAAAAAATGGATAAAGTTAACATTAATTAACACAAAAAATTTAAAATGGATTAAGGAGGAGGTTTTTTAAAAGTTAGAAGGGAGGAGAATATATATTTATAAAATAAAGAGGAGAGGAGTGTCATTTTCACATCTCGCAGGAGAAGAGAGTGAAATTTTCTCTAAAAATAACTAAATATTTTGTACATTGACTACGTGAATGATCATCCAAAAGAACAATTGTGATTGCATAATTATATAAGACATTTTATACTGACAGTGCATGAAAATTAAACTCTTATTAGTACGGATGATATATTTTGCCTCTAACGTGTGTGATGCTATCTTTGATAATCAATCACGTGAAAAAAAACAATAACATTTCAAAAAGGATTGAAAATTGTATACTGAGCTAAGTGAGCTCATTTCAACTATAAAAAAGAAAAATCTATTTCCCATCAATCATTTTCATGGAAAAGGAAAAAGAACATTATTATTGTGTGTAACCCTTTCAACAACACATGCAATGTTTATGAATTATAACCAATGTCCAATGATAATTTCATGTGAACAAGAAAGCTTTCATAATTACCACCATTTTTTCCCCCCAAGAAGCAGAAACTTGAGTCTACCTTTTCCTTTCCGTTATGTTTTGTCATTTTTCAACACAGCTAACTCGAACCAACCCTTAACACTTTTTTGAAGTATATATTGATCATTACTTGATTCAAGTGGGCCATTCTCAACTACATGCATTTCTTCTACTTATTTTGCATTATGATGTAATATATTATTTGTTAATTAAGTAAATTTTAACTTTTTATTTCTTATATTTTATATTAATGAATTAAATTTATAATTTTGAATTTAAAATTTAAGTATTTAGGGTTTAGGATTTTGAATATATGATTTAAAATTTATGATCTAAAATTTAGATTTATAATTTAAGACTCAGAATTTATAGTTTAAAGTTTAAAATTTATATTTTAAAATTAAAAAATATTATATTTTTTTTCAGAGTACATTAGTATTTACTTTTTCCAATTTACCTCAATAAACACCTTTATTTCAAGAGCTTATCTAGAAGCTAATTGTTTAAAATTATTTTTTTATTTTAAGTTCTAAATTTTAAGTTTTCAATTCTAAATTTTAAATCTTAAATCTTAAATCCTTCAAAACAAAAATGAAAATTTTGGCCATTGAAAAAAGTTAGCTGATATTAAATAATTAAAATTTAATTCTTTATATTTGTTTTTGTTTTAATTGATTTATGTTTTGTAGCTACTTGACTAAAGAGTCAATGTCGGCTAGTCAAAACAAGTGATATTAATATTAATACATTTATCAAATTACAAAAATGCTATTGGTATATTAAAATTAGTCACTAAAATCAGTTATCAATATATATAAATATATATAGTTTAATTTATTTTTTAATATGTATTTATATTTTAATATATATTTTATATTAGTAACTGACTTTAATAGCTTATTTTAGTGTACATATAACATAATCGATTTAATTATTATTATTTATTAACAACAAATCTTTATATATAATAAGTTGATTGAGATTTTATAACAAATACTCTTTAAAGAAATACAATAATTGCTAACGTTAAAAGTGTGAGAAATATATAAAATTAAGTTCACATTAAAAAATTAATAAATCTATAAAATAAAAAATTCATTAGAATTTTAAATTTGATAAAATATCTAATCATCTTATATTCTTTCATTTAATTGTGGCAAGTAAGAAAAATACATCATTAAAATGGATATTTTTGGAACTCAAATTATCCATGCTTTGGTATTGATATTGATAGCTACGGTATATATAATTGGAGGAGTTTTAAGTGTATTGAAACACCGGTATTTCAGTTATTTTAACCGTTGATTTGAATTATAAAAAATATATATAATATATATTAATTAAAATAAACAGTTAAAACAATTAGAATACTGATGTTTTCGATACACTCAAAACTTTTTTTATATAATTAATTAAATGCATCAAACTTGTCAAGATGACCATATCTGGCATCTGCCACTTGGGTATAAAATACATTGAACACATTCTTTTGCAAGTTGCATGCTTTGAGAGAGAAGGGGGCAAGGACTTTAATTAATTAATGCCGATTGTGTGAAATAATAATAGAGATCAAAATCGCCAACAAGAGACATCGTAACCACGTAAAATCAAATTAAAAGAAAATGGAAAATGACATCATCAACATCAAGAAGTGACTTATATATAATAAAGAAATGATTTAGAATTTAAAAATATTATTTGTACACTAAAATCAACTACTAAAATTAGTTATTAATGACTAATATATTTATATATAAATATATGTGTAGTTTATTTATTTTCAATATATATTTATATTTCAGTATATATTTTATACTAGTGATTGACTTTAATAGTTGAATTTAGTGTACACATAATATAACTCTTTATAGTATTATCTCATCTTCTTAGTTATCTTCTTAATTTCTACATAAAAAATTTATTTCTTTTATCTTTTAAATATTTTTAAACTATAATATATGTATTTAAATTTTCACTTATTTAGTGAAAGAAAAATAATTAAAAAAATGAATTAATTAAAATTCCTAATTATTACTCATAAAATATATAATTTCAAATCTATAATACTAACAACCCAAATATAATTTAAAATCTATAATACAAACAACCCTAGAGCATGTGCAAGTCTTAGTTACATGGCATTTTTTTTTAATTAAGAGTTTTTTTCTCGAACCATCTAATACTTAATTTTGATATAATTCATTAGCTAAAATATTTTAACTATATTAAATGAATACTAAAAAAAAAGTCACTAATCAAGTACTGTATAAAAATATATATTTGATGTGTTTATAAAAAGATTTGATTATACTATTATAAATAAGTTTGATTATTTTATTATTATAGATTTTTTATTTTGGTAATTGATAATTTTATTAAAAAATATAAAATAATATACAAATATTTATAAATATATAATTTTTTTGATAGTTAAATTTTTATATTTATAAAATCTTTTTTAAATTTTATAGGCTTATGTCGTGATCAGGGACGGATGTATGTATATGAGTGTGGGGGCAATCGCCCCTACTACGATTTGAAATTTTTTTGAGTAGTATATAATAATAATATTTATTTGCCCCCACTAAATTATTAAATTTGATCCCACAATAAATTTTTACTCAACTTTTGGTACTTCATAGTCAATTTAAAAGTTTCATATTAGATGTCATTAGAATGATTAATTCTCAATTTAAATGAAATTTGTACTTTTTCTTAGAAATTAACTTGAAAGAGTGTTATTTATCTTTTTTTATATTAGTTTTAATTTTTTTCTGTAACTATATTAATTGAAAAAACTTTTTCAACTATGAATCTCAATAAGAATTGACTTCTAATTATATAAGAAGTAAATTTCTAAATAAGTATTTACTTATATATATGTAAAAGAAATACTACACATCCAAGTCTTTTTATGAACTAAGTCTAACCAAGTTAAACAATAAAACTTAAAATAATATTAGTCATAACTGATTTTTGTTGTCTTAGACAAATTTGATTGAACTTGGTTAACAAAAAAATATGAATATGTAGCATTATCCTATATAAAAAGACAGATATTTATAAGGGTAAAGTATATTTTTTGTCCCTGAAGTTTGGCAAAAGTTTTAAAATACCCCTAAATTTTATTTTGTTTCAATTTTGTCCCAAAAATTTTCGATTTGCATCAAATACACCCTCGGAGGCTAAATTTTCAAAAAATTTAAGACCAATATAACAATAATGCATGAAAATTATACTTGATTTGCTTGTGTTGAAGAGTTGTTCTTATGAAATTGTTGTTGAATCGATCTTAAACTTTTTGAAAAATTAGCCGTTCAGGGGTATATTTGATGCAAATCGAAAACTTATGGGACAAAATTGAAACAAAATAAAACTTAGGGATATTTTTAAAATTTTTGTCAAATTTTAAGGACAAAAAATATACTTTACCCTATTTATAAATGATTATTTTAGTGCTTTAATTTGTAAAATTAGATATTATAAAAACTAATCATGTTATATTTACATCAAAAATAACTACCTGTGTATATATATTGAAATAAAAAATACACATTAAAAATAAATTAAACAATACATATATTTATATACAAATATATAATGATTATTAAATAATTTGATAACTACTTTTTATGTACACATAATATTATATTATATTATATATATATATATATATATATATATATATTTTTTTTTTTTTTTTTTTTTTTTGCCCCACTATTAAAATTTTCTGGATTCGTAACTGGTGGTGATGATGGTTTGTCGTCCAATCATTCATTTTATTTGCACAAATATAATGTTTTATCACCAATTTATATTTTATAGTATTACTAATGAGTTTATCAAGGTTTTAGAGTTTAGGTTTTTAGTTTAGGGTAAAATTTTATAGGCTTCTTACCAACAATAATTTCACTGGTTTGAATCCTGGTGTAGCTTGATGAGAGGCATATAAATCTTCCATCTGTGTCAAGTTTCAGTTGCAATCTTGTTTTTGGTCATGTAGATCTTAATGAGGGAAGCAACTTTTTCGGGTTGGGCCAAATGAATAAAAAAATGAGATCCAAACTATCCATCAGGCCCGTTAATGCATGGCCCAATTTTCATTTGGTCTAACCCAATTAAAAATCTCCTCTTATTAACAATTTAATACATTACTAAAAGATTAAACTTAATACACTTCTCTCACGATGGAGAGAACTCTCCCTCAATAGGAGAGCTCCTCAGAACACCAGGTTCTGCCTCCTGAAACCTTGACCCGCTGCAATTTTTTTCTATTCAAATCACCTTTTTCAAATCTTTGCACTTGAACCAAACTCAAACACCTTGCCCCAACATCAACGTCCTACACTTCTTCACCTCCAACCTTTACATTGTCACTCTCTTTATCCTAGCCTCAAATCCATATATCCCTGTATTTTCAGCTATACCCTTCCTTTACCTAAACCACATTTCATCATGGCTAGACCAAATATGGGCACCGAACCCATAGAAGGCACCACCATCACCCTAAACCTGCAACCCAGTCCTGGCTTCAAACCAAATTGCTTCAATCTGATTGGCCGAATCATTACAGACAAAGAACTCAAGTTTAGAGCAATCAAAAACTCTATACTTGGCATGTGGGGCAACCCCAAAGATGTATCTATATCCGAAGTGGGGAGAAATAAAGTGCTCATAAGCTTTAAGGACAGCAAACTAGGGATGAGATTCCTCCGAAATGGCCCATGGAATGTAAGAGGAAATCTGATGAACCTTCAGAGGTGGCTGTACGGTGAAGCTATTCTTGATGTAAGACATGACCACATGGAGTTCTGGATCCAAGTTCATGGCATACCAATTGAGCTCCTTAATAAAGAAACGGCAAAGACAATTGCAGAACTCATTGGAATAGTAGGAGAAGTAGAGGATCCCATGAAGGATGGAACCCTTAAAAGAAACTATCTACGTTGCAGAGCTGCCATCAACATTACTCAACCACTCCAAACAGGATTCTGGCTCAACAGGGACAATAAATCCAAGACCTGGATCAGTTTCAAGTATGAGAGGCTTCAGGACTGTTTTTGCCTCAAATGCGGTATCATAGGACATGAAAAGAAGAACTGCAGCAAACCAATAGCCATGGCATGTTGGGATCCGTCAAAACCTAGATACACCAACGAGCTGGCGGCAGAAAGAGCGAGATCGCTGAACATAGGAGAAGAGGAAGAAAAATGGGAGCAACATCTCAAGGAACAAGAAGAAGCGCGTGAATACCACACGACAGAAGCGGAAGGTGGAAATAGTCAAAGCATAGAGGACAGAGTAAAGGACCAGGGGATACTAGATATTCCAGAGATAGAGGTGTCATCCGGAAAAGCCAGAATGGAAGAAAAGGAGAAAATTGGCGGCGAAGAGATGGAAGAAACTAGGGAAGCAAATCCACTGACACAAGGAAGAGGCTCAGAAGATCGAGAAATGTGCATCCTTAACCTTCTGGAAGCAACCTTGCGAAGCATAAAAGAAATAAAAGGAAAGAGAGCTGATAAGACAAACGAAGTCATGATAAAGGAGAAAGAAAGAAGAGCTGAAATGGAAATAATAAAAGGAGTCTCCTCCATTGCTGGGCCTTCTAACTGGAATAGGCCCAATGACACTTTCACCAATGAAGCAAACAAAACAACAGAGCAAGCCCATCAGAAACTTGTCAATTTTCATGAAGCAAACAAAAAGGGCTCAACTAAAACACACCCATATGGATCACAAGCAACTTCAGCCATTGCCATAGGAGACCACAAGTCACCATTCACTCCCCAAGAAAGAAAAAATCAAGTTGATTGTCTGAAAAGCCATAGCCAAGGTCCGTGGAGACAGAGCTCAGAGAATGAAGGGAAAAGGATAGGCATGGACAACACATGGACCATGAGAGATGAACCAAAGAAGCGAATCAACGTTGACAACCATAAAAAGAAACATTCTTACAAGAACGAAAAAGGGCAGACTTATTATGTTGAGCTGGCATCAGAGGATGAAGAGGATGAGTCAAATGCAAGCAATCAAGTCAACAATAATATAAAGATTTGGGAAGAAGTCTTGAGCATAGGAATGCAGTACAACCTAAAAATCAAAAGGAAGCGTGAAGAGAGAGAAGTCAGGAATATGGAAGAAGCGAATTGGGATGAGGATCGAGTTTCAAGGAACACCAAAAGAATCAAGAACATGTTGATTCAAGAAGGAGGCAGTAGAGAAGTGGCAGAACAAGGAACAACAATCACGGCTGAGGAGGCGGGCCTAATCAAGCCCCACCCTCAGCCATGATTATCCTAAGTTGGAACTGTCGCGGTGTGGCGGTGACTGCGATAGTTTCTGAGCTAAACAATCTGTGTGTTAAGCACAAGCCGGCCATAGTATACCTTATGGAAACTAGATCTAAGGAGGAGAATATTAGGAAAATAGCTAGGAAGCTGCAGTTTAAAAATGTCTTTTGTGTAGAACCCCGGGGTATGTCCGGTGGTCTATGTTTATTATGGAATGAAAAAGTTGCTATTTCAGTTTACTCTTGGTGTCAAAACTTCATATCTGCCGATATTAGAAGTAATAATGGCCCTGAATGGAAATGTTGCTTTGTTTATGGAAATCCAATTTTCAAGAATAGAAGAAGAACTTGGCAAGCTCTAGGTGATTCAACAGATATGGTAGGCGAGCCAAGCTGCTTCATCGGTGACTTTAATGACATTCTAAGTCAAGAAGAAAAAGTTGGCAAGCACCCAAAACCACCAATTCAAATAGAGAAGTTCAAGGAGTTGGTGAACAAGAAGAACCTCATGGACATGGAGTTGAAAGGGAGCAAGTTCACTTAGTTCAGCAACCCAAGAGATGGTGTGGTAACGAGAGAAAGGATTGACCGAGCGATGGTTAACTGGGAATGGAGACAATTGTTCAACCATGCTAATCTCACAGCTCTTCCGGCCATATCCTCGGATCATTGTCCTCTCCTCCTTAACACTAGGCCGACCCAAAAAATCCCAAGACTCTTCAGATACGAAGCCTACTGGGATGACAAAGAGGAATGCAAGGAAGTTATCAAGGAAGGATGGATCAGAGGCAATGGCAATGCAAATGATTGGAATAGGTTAATCAACAAAACAAGAAATTGCATCAAGACCCTTAGGGAATGGAATAGAACAAGCTTTAGAAGGGCAGACAAGGAGATCGCAAGGTGGCAAGCCAAGATTCAGCAGCTACAAAACTCTTCTCATTCTCCCAACCAGCAAGAACAATTAAAGGAAGCAAAAGGAAAAATCAAGGAGCTATGGAAGCAAGAAGAGAAATATTGGGCGCAAAGGGCTAGAGTTAAATGGCTCAAGTGGGGTGATCGCAATACGGCCTTTTTTCAAGCTTCCACCATACAAAGAAGGGATAGGAACCGTATTGACAGGCTGCGGAACAATGAAGGAAACTGGGTGCACAAACAAGAAGATATTATGAGGCTTATAGAAGAGCACTACTCGGAATTATTCACATCTAAAAGAAGTACCAGTCAGCCTGATTGTTTTAAGAGTATTCCCAAGAGAGTGACCGAGATGATGAATAATGATTTGCTAAAGGAAGTTACAGAAGAAGAAATAAAGCAAGCAATATTCAGCATGGATGGATCTAGAGCTCCCGGGCCAGATGGTTTGAGTGGCCAATTTTACCAGAAGCATTGGAACACTATCCAAAAGGATGTCTGTGCAGCAGTGAAAATGTTTTTTAAAGAGGGTCATATCTCAAAGGAGATAAATGAAACTTAAATAGTGCTCATTCCTAAAGTTAAACAAGTGGAAACCCTGAATCATCTGAGGCCTATAAGCTGCTGCAACTATGTGTACAAAATCATCTCAAAGGTTATGGTGGCCAGGCTCCGAATCATCATGAACAAGGTTGTTTCTCCGATTCAGAGTGCTTTTGTTAGCGGAAGAATGATTCAGGACAACATTATCATTGTGCAAGAAGCTCTTCACAGGATCACCAGTACAGGAAAAGAAGCATCGCAGGATTTGGCTATCAAGCTAGATATGAATAAAGCGTACGACAGAGTGGAATGGAATTTTATTGAAGAAGCGCTCAAGGCCTTCGGTTTCCACCATGATTGGGTCAAGCTCACTATGGAGTGCATCAAAAGTGTGACATATAAATTCAAAGTTAATGGAATTCTATCCAGGGAAATAGTCCCTCAAAGAGGACTCAGACAGGGAGATCCTCTTTCACCTTATCTCTTTATCATTGCGGCTGAAGTGTTTACTATTCTTATGGATAAAGCGAGAAGTAGCAATCTAATATCCGGGGTGAAATTAGCCCCGGGTGCCCCGGTTATCACTCACTTATTATTTGCTGATGATTGCATCATTTTTTCAGGGTCGGAGGAGGAGGAAGTGTACCAACTGGTCCAAGTCCTCAACGAATATACTTCAGCATCCGGACAAATGATCAACTTGGAGAAATCAGGGATCATCTTCGGAAATCAGATCCCGATTCAAACCAGAGTCAACATAGAGGACATTCTTAATATTCCAGCTTGGGACAAACCGGGAAAGTACTTGGGATTACCAGCGCAATGGGAAAGATCAAAAAGCAAGGCTTTGGACTGGATAATGGAAAAAGTGGATGGAAAAATTGAAGGATGGAAAGAGAGGCTGTTGAATCAGGCAGGAAAAGAGGTGCTCATAAAGGCAGTCATTCAAGCAATCCCATCATACGCCATGAGTATACTAAAGTTTCCTAAGAACTTCTGCAACAAGTTAAATGCTAAAGTGGCTAAATTTTGGTGGAGGAGCCAAGGAAAAGAAAGAGGACTTCATTGGAGGGCTTGGACAAAGCTATGCATGAGCAAAATACAGGGAGGCTTAGGTTTCAAGGACTTTCAACACCAAAACACGGCTCAACTGGCCAAGCAAGCTTGGAGAATTTTTAAAAATCCAGATGCCATTTGGGTGAGAATCCTCAAAGCCTTGTACTACCCTAACTGTGAATTTTGGGAAGCCCAACCCCATCGGAGAGGATCATGAATATGGAATAGCATTCTTCATGGGAGGGAATTGCTAAAGAGCAAAGCCAAATGGAGCATAGGACAAGGAAGAAAAATCAATGTTTGGAGGGACAACTGGATACATGACACAAATAAAGCTCTCGACAAGGACAGCGATAAAGATCTAAGAATGGGGAATTTGATTTTAAATACAGGAGAATGGGACGTACCAAGGATTCAGAATACCTTTTCCCCTATCATTGCAGAAAAAATCATCAGAACTCCTATCAGCAGAATAGCAGAACAGGACAACCTGGTTTGGCCGTATAGACAAAATGGTGACTACACCGTTAAAACAGGATATCACATAGCAAAAAAAGAGGAAGAGGAAAATTTTCCAAAAGACAGGCCTTCATCAAGCACAATTATAGAAGATCTTTGGCAAGGAATTTGGAACATGAGAGTACCCCAAAAAATAAAGATGTTTCTTTGGCGAACAACCCACAATATCCTTCCGGTTAAAGCCAATTTGTTGATTAAAAAGGTAACTAACTGTAACCTATGTCCTGTTTGTTTTCAGGAAGTAGAGACAATGGAACATGCTCTGTTGCTTTGCGATTGGGCGAGGGCGGTTTGGTTTGGCTCGCAAGTACAATGTACACCATCAAAAGAGAATGTCAGCTCGGTTGGGGTGTGGTTACAAGAAATGTTCAGAGAATGCAATCAAGGGAGCAAAACAGAAGCTAGTCAGACCTGGAGCCGGATTGGCATCACTATGTGGGCCATTTGGAAAGCAAGAAATCGAAAAGTTTTTCAGAGTACAGAGCCTAATCCAGAAACCACTATCAACTACGCCAAAATGCTCGAACTAGATTATTTCAATGCAATAGAAAAGGAAGATAAAAGCACCACGGAACCTAACAGCAGGAAGAATGTACCTGTAATTTGGAGAGCCCCCCTCCAAATTGGCTCAAGCTGAATACAGATGCAGCATTTTCCAAAGAAACCAGAACAGGAACAGTGGCAGTAGTGATCAGAGATTGCAATGGAAGTCTCAGGGGAGGGACAACAGCAAATATCAAGACCAGCTCTAGCATCATAGCAGAAGCAACAGCCATCAGAGAAGCAATCATCCTAGTGGAAAACTTTAACATCGAAAATGCAACTATTGAATCTGATTGCCTACAATTAATTCAAGCTCTCAAAAATGGAGATACCTTGTGGGAAGCAGAATCAATAATCCAGGACATAAAAGTCATCCAGAAGAGACTCCCAAACTGTGGATTCTCCTGGACTCCTAGAGAAGGAAATGTGCTGGCACACACATTGGCATCTCTGAAAGCACAAAATCAATTAGCCAACCACTGGTCATCTTGCCCACCAAAGAAAATTGCAGAATTAATCAGAAATGAGAAGATTGGCTTACCTTTTCCTCTTCAAAGCCGTCGCATATAACCCTCCCAGTGAGATTCAGCATCCCTGCTTCATTGAACCAGCCTGCCGGAGTGACCCGCTGCTGAAGAATCATTAGAAGTCATTTAACTGCTCAATCTTAGCCAATTTCTTCAGGGCTTCAACGACATGTTCGTCAAATTGTGTTAGCATCTCCGTCATTGGCTCAGGCTCAAACCATTTGGACTGTATTGCCTTACCTATCTGCTCTAACCGTTGTGCTCCGCATCTAAGTTGTCATCCGTGTTGGCTCCTCCATTAAGAAACACGAGCCAAGAAGAAGGAAATCTATTTGCCTTATTACCGGCTACAGTGGAGGGAATATAATTTCAATTGGGATTAGAGTAGGTAGTGGGCTACGGGATCATTGTTTATGGGTTTGGGTTTGGTTCGGTTGGTTTCTAAAACCGAACACGTCCAAAAAAAAAAAAAAAAAAAACAATTTAATACACTCGATGATATCCCAGATCACAATTTTACAACAAGCCAATAAGTTATAGCTCAAATGACATAGTCTCCCATACTCACTTAAGAGATCATAGGTTCGAGTCTCTCTATATTCGATAAAAAAGGAAAACTCTCTTCCGATATTTTCTTGTCCACCTCTCTCTCTCTCCTTCTCTATGTCAGATCCGCGACGGATTAGTCGTTAACCTGTCGAGTTGAAAGACTTACGACTATAAAATAGAGTCGTGAGAATAGAATAACATAATATACCGAGAATAAGCCAAAAAAATAGAAATGCAAAAATTAATATTTTTATAAGTGATAAGTTAAAATAAATTATAAAAATTTAATTTATTTTTATTTAAAAATAAAAAAAATATAATTATAAAAATAATAAAAAATAAAATATATTTTTATTAGTATTTTTATATTTTTTTGTCAAAATAAATATAAAATATATTAATTTAATACTTTTAAATATAATATAAAATTTATATCGTCAAATATAATTTTGTTTTTTTGTATTCTTATTTTAGTGTTGCGTGTCTATAAACAACCTCAACCTATGAGTTTAAGGGTAAGACAATGCATAGAAGATGATGACATGTTCGGTGAGACATGAAGTAAAAGTTATGGAGAAATATTTACTATCATTCTCCGTTTGAAGTGATCATTTTTTCAATAAAAGCGTTATATTGTTTGAAGAGCCTCAAATTCTTGGCATTTTGTTTAAGAGCAGAATCAGAGAAAGTGAAGGCTCATCTAATCTAACTTTATATTTCTCATGCACTTCACTTTAGGAGAAAATATAGATATAAATATACAAATATTAAAAACATACATATAAGGAGATACAAAAATTTTATTTTATTTAATAATTATACACAAGATAGAATATAAATTACAAATGTAATATTATTCTTATTCCAAAAAAAAAAAATTACCACCATCATCACTATTAAAGATAGAAATAAAAAAATTTATGTCTTAATCTTTGTGTCTTAGTGTTGAGTTAAAAAATTAACTAAATTAATTAATGATAACAAACATTAATTTATTAGGCAAATTAACTAATGAGTTTTGATTATTTTGGTTGAAGTGACACAAATCAATTTAGCAGCTCAATTAAATGAAATTAGAACAAGGCTGGTGGGCTGATAATACAAGCGAAGCCCAAAAGAAAACAAAGCTGAGAAATCAAAATGGATTGCCAAATGAATTGATCCAATCCAAATCCGTTAGCAAGGCAAATCCCTCCCATGTGCTTTTGCCAAAAGCAATGTACACTTTCTCCCTCTTGGTCAGAAATCAGAAAAAGAAAGAGAGAGTTTTTTCCCTAAACTATTCACCAAAGAAGTAAGAAAGAGAAGGTTAAGCAAATGGTAGAAGTCTAATCACCCACATCAATCTGTATCAAGAAGAGGTCAGAAGTTAAAGGTGATTTTATTTCCTTCTACATACATCTCATTTTCTTCTCTTCTTCCCAACTCTCTGCCAGTCCAAAAATGGGATACAAAGAAAAGTTGATTTATGTTCTAAACTGCTGTGTATATATGGTCACAAGCAGGGGCGGAACTAGATAAAAGATTAGAGGGGGCCAAAAATATTTATATAATAAAATAAGACTAAAATAAAATTTTAAGAGGGGCTAAACTGAAATTTACATATAATTTACATGTAAAAAATTAAAATTAGAGGGGGTCATTGCCCTCCTTTGCTACAATGTCACAAGTGTATCTTGGAGACCAAGTTGTATTTCAATGGCTAAGATCTGGGTTTACCATTGAAAGACTTTTTCTATTTGCTTTCCTATGACTTTCGATCAACAAGAGAAGGTCAGAGAAAAAGTTTCTATTTTGAGGAATTGATGGGAAAAAAGTGAGATAGTGGGTTGATGAAGCACAAAACTCAAGAAATTGACCTAGGGAGAACAACCCAACAACATGCAAGGAGATAAAAGAAGATTTTTCTTCACTCAGAAGACAAGGAGAGAAAACCAATGTTCTTGAGGTGTATGTTCTGAGAAGTTATCTCTGAGAGAGTTTATCAATTTGGACAGTACCTTCTTTCAAAGAGGCATTCCGCCAAAATGAAAAACTAAATCAGAGTTGTGCAAATCTGGTTTATCACATAGCAAAGAGGTTGTTGAAGAAGTCAATCTCCTTCATGTTTTATAGATTGTAATGTACTTTTCTATGTTTATCTTTCTGTATTTTCTTGAGTGAAAAGGCATATTGAGAGAGCTCAAGTAAAAACCAATGATTGGAAAGAGGCTGAGTGATACACTTGAGAGAAAAGTCTAGAGTTATCTCAGATTTCTTTAGGTTGTGTATGTGGCTTGTATTTTATACCTGTGAGGTACCACTTTCTTAGTTGGGTTAGCACTAAGAGTGAATAGTTAGGTATTAGCATAACCAAGTCAAGTTAGGTTAGAACTTAAGTGTGAAAGGATTGTGTCAATCCTGTGGAATTAGTGTATATAATACTTTAACTATAGTGGAAATTCTACCACTGTTGTGGTGGAGACTGGACGTAGGTTGCATAGCACAAGGCAACCGAATCAAGATACATGATGGTGTCAGCTTCTCTCTTCCCTGTTCTGTTCTATTTTCTGATATTCATGAGACAAAACGAAATTGTCTCATAAATTTTTAGTTCAAACAGATTCAGATTGCAAGTTGATTTTAAAAGGGTTATTGCAGTAACACAAAAGAAGGCCATAGATTCAACCCCCTTCTCTAAGTCTTCTACAACCTTCATTTAGTATCTCAATTAAGTGACAATATACAAATTTTATGTATTTAAAAATCAAATATAAAATATGAGTGTGAATGTGTCGCTGTATCTCAAAATTTGGTGGACACACTCACTAATAAACACTGTCAGATAGAACAAAACCGATAAGAGACTCGTTCGTCAAAGATAGAGACAACAAATATATGTAAATATTTTTTTTTATCTAAAATATTTATTCTTAATAATTTAAGTAAAGAAATAAATAAATAAATAAATAAATTATTTTATAATTAAATTAATTTTTTTATGAGATTTTAATTTTTTAACTTATATTAATAAATTATTAGACTAATTTAATTAAATTTTATTACTAAATAACTTAGTGATATATTAAGTGAAGAGAAAGTAAATAAATATTACAAGAAGTTGCATCCAATTGGACAAAGTAGCGCATAGACCCCACATAATCTCCTCAACACCATCTATGTGGATTCTCCTCTCTCTCACTTTTATTCCAACTTAACACTCCTGCTTCATTCAATCATTCTCCACCTCAAATTCCATCCATCCCTCCGTTCTAATTCCCACTTCACTTTTGTTCTTGTTTTTCCTACTTGTCAATCTAATTCTTCTGAGTCTCTTACCATATGCAACACTCATTCATAGTTTCTTCATCCCTGCCTAAAAATGTCCCTTTGTTTCTCTTCCAACTTGATCACACTCCATTCACCAAAGCATCAAAACCTTTTCATAAACTTCTCTTCAGAGCCTTCTCAATGCTTCAAGCTATTCCGGATAAGCTCAACTACTCCTTCAACAAAATCCTTTAAACCCATCAAATTTAGCAATGAAAGATTCAAACTTTATGCTTCTCTGACACAATCTCAAGCTGTTGAGGCCACCCAATCCTCATTTAGGGACAAGAGTCCCAAAGATGTTAATGTTTTGGTGGTGGGATCAACTGGGTATATTGGAAATTTTGTGGTGAAAGAATTGGTAAGAAGGGGTTTTAATGTTGTGGCTATTGCTAGGGAGAGGAGTGGAATTAGGGGCAAAAATGACAAAGATGAGACCTTGGCTCAGTTAAGAGGTGCCAATGTGTGCTTCTCAGATGTTACCAATTTGAATACTTTTGAGGAATCTCTGAAAAATTTAGGGTTTTCATTTGATGTTGTTGTGTCATGCCTTGCAAGTAGGAGTGGTGGAGTGAAGGATTCATGGAAGATTGATTATGAGGCAACAAGGAATAGCCTTGTTGCTGGTAAGAAATTTGGTGCTTCACATTTTGTGCTGCTTTCTGCAATTTGTGTGCAGAAGCCTCTCCTCGAGTTTCAGCGCGCCAAGCTGAAATTCGAGGCAGAGTTAATGAAGGAAGCTGAAGAGGGTGGATTCACTTATAGCATAGTTAGGCCTACTGCATTTTTCAAGAGTTTGGGTGGTCAGGTTGAGTTGGTGAAGGATGGGAAGCCTTATGTGATGTTTGGAGACGGTAAATTATGTGCTTGTAAGCCGATTAGCGAGCCGGATTTGGCCTCTTTCATTGTGGATTGTGTGATGAGTGAGGACAAGATCAACAGGGTGTTACCAATTGGGGGGCCAGGGAAGGCACTAACTCCATTGGAGCAAGGGGAGATGTTGTTTAAGCTCTTGGGAAAGGAGCCTAAGTTCTTGAAGGTTCCAATTGGGATAATGGACTTTGCCATTGGTGTTCTTGACTTTCTGGTTAAGGTATTTCCTTCGCTGGAAGATGCAGCCGAGTTTGGGAAAATTGGAAGGTACTATGCGGCCGAGAGTATGTTGATTTTGGATCCGGAGACAGGAGAATATAGCGATGAGAAGACGCCTAGCTATGGAAATGATACATTGGAGGAGTTTTTCGCAAGGGTGCTAAGGGAGGGAATGTCTGGTCAAGAACTAGGTGAGCAAACAATATTTTAATGTGGCTATGGTTAAGTAACCGATTTTGTTTATATAAATGCATGCATTCAACTATAGGCACTGTAATAGAAGTTACAAGTTAAAGCTTTTTATTGAAGAAATTCAAATTTCATGGGCTTCATCTCTAGTTGCATAGGAGTTTAATCCCCCTTGTTAATAAATTGCCTGTCAATACTAATAGCTAAGTTTGATCTTCTAAAGTTCTGGTAATTTGAATGGGATGTGTGCATGTTAATTTAATGCTCATATCATAAATTTGAATGTGCAGTTGCTACTGAGAATTGGTTACTCAAAAGTGAGAAGCTTTTGCCTAAACCATGGTTTGGAATTTTTCATTAGAAACTAACTAAGCATGCTATATGTCCAATACTCAAGAGTCTTGACCAAGAGATACTGATATAAGTTCTTAGAATCTGCACTATTACAGAATGAAATAGTTGCATAATATATATTATATATATATATAGAAAGAAAGAAAAGGGCTTAACACAACAAAATGGAGCCTAGTACTAGTTAAAGAAACAAAACACAAAGTACTCCAATAAAACGTACTCAACCAAATAATCTCTATGATGCATTAATAGTATAATAACTTGATCATGGTATAAATAAATATAACTAATCTCTCTTTAGGGACACCAAATCGTTTTAGTTTTATTATCACAAAATACAAAATCATTCAAGGGACAAATAGAATGCAAAGTACAACTGAATAAGCACCTCTGCAGCAAGACTCACAAACAAAGTAACACAACTGGCTAAATTTCTTAACAATGTGACTCTGGAAGAGAGTTGAGTGCATATGTATTGGTGAACGATCTATATTTCCCTTCAATGATCTATTTGGGGACATGAGTGTGAAGGGTGTAAGCTGAAAGCCATATGAGCAAGACATTGACAATGTTGCCGAACAAAGCCGCGGCTATGGAGCCTGCAAGATGCCTACAGAACTTGTCATACACATTGCAAACTTTGATCCAACCGACGTGGCTGTTTCCCTTCAAACCAAGATATGCAATGCCTCCAGCTGTTCCTGTAGCTGAGGCTACTATCCCCAGTATAAGCTGCATAGTGTCATTATGGTAAATAAACAGTGTATCTCGTAATTTGTTGTGTTTTGCAGGGGCAAAGTATGGTGACATCTTCTAAGATTTGGTAAAATTCATCACAACTCTCCTCTATTTGTGCTTGTGACATTCATCTTGTTAAGGAAGGTCAGGGTTAAGTGTTATGTTTTATGAAATTCAAGGGTACCAAATGTGTTATAATCTAAATTAATCATGTTACTTGTATATAAAAAATCAACCATCAATCAGTTATAGAAGTATGTATTTGGCATCTCATGAAATTTTATTATACTATTATTGTAAACAAGTTTGAGAATTTGTCTATTGAAGGTTTGATTATTCTACTATGACAGATTTGATTATTCTGGTGACTAATTATTTAATTAAAAAACTATGTAAATATACACAATACATAGTGATTAATTTGGTAGCTGATTTTTAGTGTATATAGAGCATTTTGAATTCGAGGCGAGGATAACTCGTCCTTAGAATTATGAAAAGTAAGAGCACAGAGAAAATATGAGTAGCAAGGTGAAAATAAAGAAGAGTTATTTGGATATTTACCGCATCACAGAGGAGAAGGTGGAAGAGGAACTTCAATTTGTGTTGAGGCTTTTGGATAACAGAGATTGATACAATAGTAGTGAGGAGGCCATACAATCCAGAAACACTGAATGCAGAAACAAAATATCTGCATGCAAAGCAGTTGATATATTCAAACACTTATTTAGTATCTGAATAAACCTTTCATGGTGAAAAATGTTAATTTGTACATAGAGCATATGTTTTCAAACAACAAAAAATGGACACAAAAATTCTACAACTTACACAAGGGCTGGTGAGTATTTGAACTTGGCAGGGTTTGGCACAGGCACACCTTGGAATAGCACTAACTCAGTTTGATCACTAGAGACAATGGAAGCAACAGCAGACACTGATGCACCAAACAACAGAAATCTTAGTATGACATCAATCTTAGAATAATCCAAAGCAGCTAGAGGAATTGGAGCTGATGATGATTTCACAGGCTCTGTACTTGTGGTAGAAGCCATATAATGAATACACTGATACTTGAAAAGTGTATATAAATTTCTTAGCTGGTTATGGAGATTGGTTTGGAATTTGAGGGAGAAAGAAATGAAGAAAAGGTGTAAAAACAAATGGGGTGGAGTTCCCTCCACGCCAAAGTTGTTTATTTAAGAAGATTGAATAGCTTGATCGTTAGTTAAAGCCTTAAAAGGTTCACATAAAAGACATTTTGGGGGTGTCATATAGCCTTCATAACCATGGATTTTTATAAGGTCTGTATCATGTTGTCTTTTCTCCAAACAGCATATATGTTCATCTTGGATTTCTTTCTTGACTAGTACTATTGTCTAGAATTGATATGTTTAATTTGGTTGTATTTCAACCAATTTGGATCGGTTGACTGGTCTGCTCACTTCACTTAAATGAGTGACTGGTCTGCTCACTTCACTTAAATGAGTGTCGGATGTTTGAATCTTACCTTGTATATAACAACTTATTGATCTGTGACAGATTAATCTTTAGCCTATCGGATTGAAAGATATAGTCAGTAACAAAAAAAATTAGTTGCATTTCAGTTTTATTGGAAATTTTATTTCTATTGGTTTCGCTGATTTTTAATATGTCAATTACATATTAATTGATATCCGATTTTTTTTTTTTTTTGGTGACTAATTGATATCCGATTTGAAATATATGATTTTCACTATATTATAATATAATTCAATTATTTGATCGATAAAATATATATCATCCTATAAGAGTTATGTGCGATGTAATTTTACCCGGTGCCAAAGGAACTTACCATCCACTTCATACGTTTCTATAACTGCTGTAATGGAAATTTGAATCAAACTTTCAGACAGTGGCTCTTAATTGAAAATATTCAAATCAAGAAATAATGGATAGCTCTCTTGACTGTATTAGTAAGCATGCTCTCCCACTTTCCACATTTTCAGTTTAAAAATAATTTAGAAATATAATTATGTTTCTAATTGTTAGTGGACTTCTCTATTATTATTATTATTATTATTATTATTATTATTATTATTATTATTATTATAGAACTTGTATGGCGCAAAATCAATAAAATTGATGAATGTGCAAGTCTGACTAAGAACAAAATATCATCTTCACCTATATATTAACCAATAAACAAATTATTAGCTTGCAAGTTAATTAGTTTTATTTAAGAGTTTAATTTTAATATACTTACAGAAAAACATTTTATACAGCATTCATTCTTTTGAATGATTATTCACGTGATCATGGTAAAAGGTAGTTATTTTACCGTGTATCAAAATTAAATTCTTTATTTAATACCATACAAACAATATTCTTCAAAAACATATTTACCAAATCAACCAAAGTATATATATTATGTAATATGTTAAAATATAAAATATACATTTAAAAATATTTTTGGTGTACATAGAATATTTTTCTTAATCAAATAATACTTTATTTTTTCTGAAAGCGACTTAATTCTTAGAGAGGACATTTAATTACTATACTTTAGTTACTAGGTGCTCCTAGTCAGAGGCGTAAATTATGTTTTATTATGAATTTTGGAATTTGCTAAGCTAAGTTCAAGTGCACAATGATGTAAAGTTTCACTTCTCAAGACACTGCTCTTTTTGGTCAAAGCAACTTCTAATGATAATTGATAAGGGGCAGAATAGTCTCTCTATCTCTCTTTTTTTAATTTTTAATTTTTAATTTTATTTGTTGTCATTAGACCACATTCTCATGATTTAAAACTATATTTTTAAAGTAAAATAATAATTTTAGTCCCAAAAATATAATTTTGGACAAAATAATTTTAAAAATTTGGATATTTTTGCCTCCAAAGAAGATTATCCGAGTCTAATAAAATTCTTTCCAACAGCATCTCTTTAGATTCATTGAAATAATTCCAAAATAAAATAGCTTGAAAATCAAACCACCACTTGACTAACCACACAATATATATTCGCTTGAATTAAATTTTATTATTTTTATCAAATTGGATCTTGTGTCTATAATATGAATCTATAACCTTTATGTTATACCACAAGAGAAAAGGAAAAAAGAGTAATCTGTGACAAATTAGTGAAATTACATATAGGTTGAAAACCATGTTCAAAATCCTTAACTATTAAATCTGATTGATTCTATACATGATTCTTTTCTTCCTGCATTCAGAAAACCAAAATCAGATATGACACTAGGAAAATTAGCAAATGTATTGAAAGCTGAAAGTGTGAAGCATAATTGTGTAGTTTATCCTTACCGCTATCTTACAAGAATTATAAGAGGGATTGTCCAAATCTTAGTTCCAAGCCAGCTTCAAAATGAGGTTTAAAGAAACAAGGAAAACAGTAAGGAGCTAAAGAGAACAAGTATTCTTTTTTATAATTAGTACAAAACAAAATTGTTGCATATAATTTTTTTTCTCTTTTATTGAAGACATAAGAGAAATGCAAATACTACCAGAGAGATACAGACAAGAGGAACAATATCTCGTTTACCTGAGAATATAGACCAAATATAAAGAGAACTCCAAGGATTTGTGATATAATAGAAAAATAATCCTGGGTTATCAGATTCAGGTGGTTCAGATATCAATTCTCTTTTGATAATTAAAATGTAGCTTTAGAGAGTAAAAGTAGGAGATTATGGATGTAGCTTACCAGAGAGAGGCGGCCGGGAGCAGCTGAGAAAGAGGATGTTTGATGTGTAGGCAATTGCTGTGACTGTGATTGTGACTGTTAAGAAATGCAAAAGAAGATTGACTAAATTAATTTCCATTCACTACCCATTAATGTAACTTCAATTATAAACATATTATTAGGTTTTATTTATTTAATTAATTAATTAGGACTAAAAGCCCTGCCAAAAATAAAGCTACAACTCAAGCTTGAAAAATAGTTGTCTACCAGATTACAAAGAGGCAAAAATTAGTAATGCTTTCTGTTGTACAAACCAAAATCCATCACTGTTTATTACTTTCTTTAATGTGTGTTTTGTGTTTTAAAAGTCATATATTGAAGCAGATGGAGTGACATTTAGAATGAATTAGTAGATAAAGGAAAGCATAAAATCCTCATATATAGTTTCATATACAGGGGTAAAACATAATCTTAAAAGGTCTAAAGCTTCAGTATGGAACATACTTTTGAATCTTTCAAGCACAATTCAGGCTGTCGAACAATGTAAATCTGGTCACCAACTGCATCTTCTTTGTAACTATCTTGATTTCGGTGCCAAGTCCATAATGCATATGTAGAATTCACCACCTGCAATAAAATATGAATGTTAAATGTTTGAGAAAAGAATAAATACCATGTTACCTGAGAGTTAATGGACTTAACCTTGTCATAAAATAATGTGAAATAGTGAATCCAATTGTAGATTATAATCACAAAAAGGGGAAGTTCTTTTAGGAAGATTTTTTTGGTACTTTATATCTTTAAGACGCATCAGTAACAATAGTGACATTGGAGGGATAAACTAAATGCCCATGAAGATAGTTGCTGTTCAGAATTGAATACATAGACATATCACATAATAATAAGACTCCAAGAATAGCATCATTATGACAACATACTAAAATCATTAAATCCCTTGATTAAGCTAGCTGAACCTTGGGACTGGTCTACAATATAAATATTAAAGGAATTGCAAATAGTACTAATTAAGAATGATCAAATTGAAGCTATAGCATCATCATTAGCTGGAACTGAAATTTCCATGAGATTGGGGTAAAAAATTTTTATTGATTAAATAAATCATTGGAACTCCTAAAGTGACACTATCCAATATCAGATTTTGAAACACAAGAATGAAAATTTCACAATACCTAAAATCGAAGACTTTACCTCAAGAATCCCATGTCCAAAACTGCTTTCTCTAAATGCGCTCCATTCAGGTTGTTTGCTCCAACAAAAGTTCCCTTTGGCAGGACCAGAGGAAAAATTCGAGTGGCAAACTGGTCCGATTTCTGGTATATTGTCTCCAGGTGAAGGACACTTTCCTGGGTCATCAGCATGATCAACATCTACTTTCTCAATATTTCCACCATCTCCAACAATTATGTAAACAGGTCCACATTTATCCAATGTGTAATTGTAAACTCTATTCATCCTCTCATAAGCATGAACCTGCGTGATGGAAAAAATGTAACACTTTTATTGAAACCATAGGAGAAAACTACATCCAAAGCAAAATTTATTTAAGAAAACACCATTCCAGAGAATTCTTTCTCAAAGGACAAAATTCAATTGAAGAGGAAAAATAAAAAGTAAAAAATCACTTCCAAAGGTATTGCACCTTCAACATTTTTCAGTGAAGAACATGTAATAAGCATCAAAACTGATATTACATATCTTAATTTCCTAACAGGGTTAAAATCACTCGATCATCATATATTCATTTGAAATTAAATATGCATAAAGTTTGCAACTACTCTTCAAACAGGTATATGCATCATTCATCATAAGATTTTCAAATTATTCACCTAAATTTGGCTGCCTAAAATGCAGATAGTGAACTCATTCAGACCTTCAAAGTGACAATGTGGTGCTGGAACCAATTCCCTAATCAAAACCATGACTAATTATTTTGGATTCCATTCGATTTATATGATCATTATATGATTAATTGAAAGATTCAACTAGTTAAAACATAGTGATACCAAAAAAATAGAATAAAAATAAATATATATAAAAAAAAGGAAAAAAATCTTGGATATTTAAACAATGGCATCGAATTATTAATAAGTTGATGTTCTACAATTGATAACAAAATAGAGTAATTTTAACTTACATGACCATTAAAAACAATGTCAACACCATATTGATAGAGAAGTGCTTCCATTTCCAATCTCATACACTCGAATTCCTGATAGTGTGAAGCATAGCTATTATACCAAGGTGGATGCCAGGCAGCTACAAGCCAAGGGGTTACACTCCGGTCGAGACTTTGCAGATCTTGCTTCAGCCATGCAAACTGTGCACCTAGATTGAAGATCCAAGTACACATAACAAGTTGTATCTACACATAAGTTATTTTTGTTGAATGGTTTGGAAAAAGGTAAAAAAATTAACCCTATCAATTACCGGTACTATTATAATCAGCATATGCTCCCAGCATAATGAAGTGTATGCCCCCAGCATCAAAAGAATAATACAAGTTGCTTTTGGATCCACTTTCTTCAGCAGGGACTGCGAATCTTGTCAAATATGACTTGAATGTGATGCCATCGACTTGTGGTTCAATCTCATGATTCCCTTCAATAACCATCATTGGAATTTTTGATGTCAAAGGCTCCATAAACCTGATGTATTAAAAAGCAATGAATAAATCATAATCTCTTTGGAGTTCGGAAATCAAGTATTTCACATGATGGATATCATTATTAACAATGTGAGGCATATACAACAACCAAGGAGAAGAAGGATTAGCTGATATCTGAGTGCTATGCTACTATACAAAGGATGGTCAATGCTTACTAGTATCTGTGAAAGAGTGGAACATATTGATGCAGAATAGGAAAGGAATAAAGTGGTAATGAATATGGATATTAGGATCATTAGGTATATAATACATCATGAGCATAATACATATATGATCTATAAAGAACACTAAGATGTTGTTTAATCTATGTAGCCAACTCCATCTACTGGGATAAGGCACCAAGTAGTTGTTGTATGCAGATTTAGATCAAACAGGCAATTTAATAATTGGCTTACAAATTTTTTGCTTCTGTACAGTGTAGCAAAACCAAATTTAAAGTGTATCAGAATCTAATTAAGTTCTATGTTGGAGAAATTTATCTCATTCTCAAATTGAAAAATCTAGTTGCATATCCAGCTAAATCTGCAAAGTGATATTTACTTTGGTTATTGTTTTGTTCAACATACAGTTGTTAGTATGCTCAGCTAAAGACTAGAATACTTATGTTTCCCGGGCATAAGTTCAAAATATCAATGTAGGTAACCGAAAGACTAGATTATATTATGTTTCCGGGGCATAAGTTCAAAATATCAATGTAGCCATGTAGGTTACCTTCCCCATGCATCCCACCGCGGCTGATACGTCTCTCTGATAGGTGCATCCGGAAATGCGCAAGAATAACAAGAAGCTCCTTTTCCACCAGTTGTCAAATACTGATTTGCATACGTTAAGTCTCCAACCATTACGATCATGGAAGGATCATTGTAAGTTAAGTGATCAATAGTTGTGCTAGAATTGCTTGTGAGGCCCAAATCTCCAATAACTGCAATTCGGCTGGGATAATTGTTTGGACTAGGCCTCGGAAAAGTCTCAAAAACATGCTCTTGACTCATAGCTGGAATAGTGCTATCCCCACATTTGTAATAGTATCTGATTCCTGGTTCAAGGCCTATGCAAGAAAGAAATTTCTTTGAAGTACTTTGGCAAACTGAATAACACATTGGATTCATAGCACTTGTAATATTCCTTTTGCTATCATATTCAACGATCATCACAAAAATATTATATTGTGCATCTTCATAAATGAGTACCATAAAACATTTCATGTTCTCATAAATATTACTTCAAATGTGTTCCAACATATGATGGGATTGAGATATGATAGATGATATGATGCAAAATACTTCACTTTTACTCACATATATGTATGTAGTTGCTCCAAATATTGTTATCTTAAGCTTCTTAAATTTGTGAATAATTTTGTAAGTATTGTACTGTTTTGTGTTCAATACTCATATTCTTATTCGCAAAACATAGAATAGAAGATATTATTAGAACAAGCATAATATATGAAGAATGGATCAAGATCCTCTAGAGTGAGGAAGTTAGTAAAGTGATAAAGTGAGGAGTTAATCACTCTTAAATTAAGATAGTGGGGTACACATTTCAGGGAAGTTACAAAATCAATGGTGATTAACCCTTCACTTTACTACTTTACCAACTTCTTTACTTTAGAGGATCCAAATTCATGAAGAATAGATGTTCCAGAATGCATAGCATACATAAAGAAGCAACTCTGATAGACCATACAAACAGAACACCATAGTTGAAGAATCTTATAAAAGGAATATACTTTCTACTAGTTCATTATACAAGTAAATACTTCTAAGTTCTATCCAATAATTGACTATAGTTTTGGTACCAAACAAGCACTATCATCAACCATTGAAGATCGTAATGAGATTAAAACAGCAAGAAATTGAAAAGTACCTTTGAGTTTGACATGGTGAATAATGCCAGAGGTGTAGTTCCAAAGGCCTTCAAAGGGGTAGAATTGGTTATAAACAAGTGAATCACCTTTTGCAACACTTGTGTACTTGCCACTCTCTTTACCATACCACACCTCACTTTTAACAGATGCAGGATCAACTGGCGTCACATTAAGACCAATCTGTGCATCCCCTTAACCAAAAGGGCAAAACCATCCCATTAACAACTTTATGTTTTATTATAACAACAACAACAACAAAGCTATATCCCACTAGGTGGGCTCAGCTACATGGATCAAACGATGTCATGGAGCCTTATTATGTATCATGTCTACAGTGAAACTCTCTTTTGACTACCTTGTGTATGCTTTTATTAGTTTATTATAACATTATCATAAAAGAAATTAAAAAAATAGAAAACTTTATTGATTTCGAGTCTTCGAGATTGGAAAAATCTTATGTAGGGAGTTGGGAGGAGTAACCACACTTCTTTGAATTGGATTGTTCAGATTGCATATAATAGCGTCTAGATACCGGCGACAAAGATAAACTATACTATTATGTTTTAGCCTATCAAATTTTATCATACATGAGACAAGTAGAACACTCTTAACAATGTAAACACTAGATGATTAGATTAGATGACTGTATAAATTCATGAAAATTAAGCTAACTCTAAGAAACTAATAGCTAAACTAGCTAGTTAAGTTAACCCTATCCATGAATTTTCTTCTCTGATTCAGCCATCATAATCATAACATAAGAGTTCAGAAACAAAATGTTCCTATAATAATTCTTATCCCTGATCACTATTCTAAGGAGCAAGAACACAAAAAGGCAAAACCCTAGAAACAAAATGTTACTACTGAGAAATGTGAATTGGTGAGAATGAGATAGATAAAGTACCAGTGACCCAGGATATCCACATGGAAGTTGGTGAAGAAATTGCAAGCGCAATCTGCTCCGGGAAATTCGAGGTCACGTTCTTTCTGAGCCTTGGATTGGTCATCGGCAAGTCATCACTGCCTTTTCTGAGTGACGAATCGAACCGCCGAGTCACCGGCTCAAACGGACCGTCTAAGGTGGTGGGTATCGGTGGCACTGCGACTGCCACCTTCATGCTGGTGAAAATGTTGATCACCAAAACTATTATGGTGGAAGCCATTTTCATTTTCATTGTCTTGTGTTGGATCCTATGCGGATACTGATTCATTAACTTACAAGACTTGAGTTTGAAGCTATAATTTAATGATGCTAGTGTTGGTTCTAATGTGATGTGAGAGTCATACCATATTTATTGGAATATGCTGCTTCTTGTTCTTATTCTTCTTACTTCTTTTATTGTTTTTCAAAATAATAATTAGTAATTAATAATGATAAATGAGTAGTCAATTCGCCATTCAAAAGAGTTGGTTGTTTATTCAAAGTCAACGATGGAATCTCTCTATCACTCAGTTAAATGTTCTTTATACCATCTTGCTTCTTATACTCTGAAACCAAAGTAGAATTCAGAGGACAAGTGCATAATGGGAAGATTCCAAAAAATGATTGTTGCGATAGTCAGGTGGAATCAATTTTATGTGAAGTTAGGGGTGGCAACGGGGCGGGTTTTTGCTCTACCCGACCCCGCCCCACCCTACGAAAAATCCGCATCAAATCCGCCCCACCCTATTTGCGGGTTGTAAAATGTTAAACCCTAACCCGCCCCTGCAGGTACCCGCCCCGCCCTTATAATTATTAAATCCAACAAATAAAATTAAATTTTAAAAATTATATAACCATCATTTACATACATAATATAAATTAAAATAAAAATTTATATATGGTATAATATTATTAATCATTTTACTAATTATTTTATATATGTTACATATATTATATATTAAAAATATATATATTTACATATATATTATATATACCGGGGCGAGTTCAACCTAAACCCGATCCCGCCCCCGCCCCGCTCAAGAATCCGCCCCGTTAAAACCCGCCTCGGTGCGGGGGCGGGTAATTACCCGCCCCGAGCGGGTAGAAGCGGGGTGGGTACCCTCGGGTTCGGGTAGTGTTGCCACCCCTATGTGAAGTTGATAGTTGAAAGCAGTTAAATAATTTGATTGATTTGACTAAATTTTTATCTAACGACTCTTAGTCTTTTAGTTTAGATGATCCATCATCAACTTCCTTTCGTAGTACCCTACCTCCACGGAAAGTCGAATCCCCGTTGCCTCCTTGAAAGAGAGATATCCTGGACCACTAGACGATGGGGACTAGCCATATATAACATAGAAATCACACTCGGAAAGGGTGAACAATTAGCTAGAGCAGCATGTGCTGTAGCGAAATTGATTGCAAAAGAAGGTAAGAAAAATTACCAACCTGACCCTTAGTCCAAGTATTATATATGGTTATTTACTAAAATCACCTTTTGGAGGAGAAGAATGGATTGTTAGTGTGGGCGATTTGAAAGATATAATTGGGGGCATGTTCTAGGAGCCCAAACTATGTGATTGAATAAATCCTCCTCCATCTGTTGCGGGTTGAGGACTCCTTCCCCTTTTTCAAACTCCGATTCATATTTTTCATATCAATTTCATGTGAAGTTGATTGCATCTGAATTTTCACCTATCAATTTTATAAGGTTCAGTATCATTTATTCCCTAAACTCGAGCTTTACTTGCCCCAATAGTAAACTATTTATTTTCTCATGGCTTGTTTGAACCATTTTAATACGAAAAAATAATTTTATTGTCTTTTAAAAAAGATATTGTTATTTAAAATAATTTTAATATATTAATAGAATAGAGTTCAATTTTTTAGTTTGGAATAACTTTTATATGAGTTAATTTTTCTTTTTATAATTTTATCTTTGACAAAATTATTTATTAATTATAAATAAAGATGTTTTTGACATTTGAAATATTAAGTTTGAGAAATGTGAAAATTGATTTAAAAATTAAATTCTTTTTTATCTGATTTATAAATAAAAAACTTGAAATCAAAATTTTTAAAGAAATTTAAATCATTCATTTTTATTTGTTTTAAAATAAAAAAAAAATCAACTATTGAATAAATTACTAAATTCTAGTTTGTAGCATTTCAAACAAATTCTTAAAGAGCACTGCAGTTCTTATTTTACCTGATCAATATTTGTATTTTAATTCTAATTAAAGATAATATTCATCAATTGAGAAAGAAATCACTTGAGCCCTTGGCATAATAAAAAGTAGAATTCCAACAAATTAGAAAAACTACCACTAAGTTCCTAAATCTAAAAGAAAAATTAAGTAAGCAAAAGAACTACGATAATAGCATAACTAAAACTAGAATGTTGACCAATTGAAGAAGGTGTTCGTGATGTAAAGAAGGCATTCATAAACCTGTTTTAGTGTTCACAAAATATTGAACTGATTTAACACACTATAAAACTTTTTTATCAAACTCTTAGACTGAGAGAATTGATAAATCAAAATTATAGAATTCACACGTCAGAAATTACAAATTTAATGTTGATTAACTTTTTATTTTAGTACTTTACAATTCTTCTCTGATTTAAAAGATATTTATCCAAAATTTTTAACACAAAATCCAGTTTTCAGGATTTCATGGACAAGAGTAGACTTTCAAATTCCAAATGCATAGTACAGAACTTGTTTATATCAAAATTAATCTTTTATTATTTCAGATAATTCAACTAAAGAAATGAAATAAAATCTAATATTACTTGAATGTTCTAAATCAAATAAAATTTCGTGCATGTTTTCATTTTATATAAATTGAAGCTATTAAACTCGATTTATTAGAAGTTTACATGAATAATTGAATATACTCAATTCGATTTACATGGAATAATACTTAAATCGAGCTTAATAACTTCGATTTACATAAAATGAGGGCATGCACATAACCTTATTTGATTTAGGACATTTAGGTAATATTGAATTCCATTTCATTTTTTAGGTGAATTACCCTATTATTTCCTTCCCCATACTAATAAATCTGAATTAAATCATTAATCAGCCTATCACAAAGAATCAAAGATACAACGGTAACAAATTTTAGCATTACATTACATAGGTTTCTCTTCATGATCATCAACTATAAAAAGCACAGAGAAGTGAAGCAGATTGATCATTCACAATTTAGTCTCAGAAAAATAAGTAGATGAGACAGCCAAGCCTTGAACATCATAAGTGCGAACCAATCTTTGCCTCTTGTTAGGTGTCTCCAACCAACAGAACTCTAAATGGAAAGACTTTGACTCCGCCACACTTTTCGCCACGTCACAAGGGCACCCCATGTACATGCCACCTGGCAACAATATCATTTGGTAACCACCATCAAATGTAACCAAATTATCCGATATTGTTCCGGTCCAATGCACATTGGTGGTAACATCTTTCCCTTCAGATGTTGAAGTAACATCCTGATATACCCAAGTAACAAGAACAAAAACAAGAATTAGGAAAACTCTTCTGACAACAAATTATAGATAGAGATGACTGGAGAAAGGGAAAGAGAGAAAATTTTAGTTGTCCCTGTCCCAAACAATTTTTAAGCCAATTTATGTGCTTTCAAAAAGAAGGGACATGGAGACACTACTCAATAGATCCAAAAGGTTGAGGTGTAGAGAAAAGAGAAGACAATGTCAATTAAATCTCATTAACAAAGAGACACTAAATGGAAGAAAGCAATATAAAGTCAATCTCCAAATGGACTATGATGTCATCATAATGTTTTTTTTTTTTAAAGCAAGATCATAGCACAGAGCATGTTAACAAAATGCAAAATACCTGAATAAGTTGGCCATTGTCGGTTATTTCATGTAACACAACTGTATCGGCTTCAGCAATTGTAGATCCATATACACCACTTCGTTTTGTGACAGAATGACCTTTCCATTTACCAAGAAAGGGTACAAACTTATCCTTCCCATCCTGCAACGAATGAAAATGGAAAAACAAATAAGTAACTATATTATTTGTAAATAAATACTCAATGTCAGCAAAAATAACACCAAAAAAGAACAAAAAGCTGCACATAATCCACTAACTTCACCTTAGTGCAGTCAAGTAAAGGAGGAGAACCATCACTTCTTTCCTCTAGGAAGACAATAAGCATGTCTATAGTGCCTTTTGGCTCCAAAATGTGAAACGCTCTTGCTCGCATATCTCTTTCTAGAGAATACAGGCAATTCTCACATACAACCGAAGGTCGGCGCGAGGGAATCTTGAGATTTCTGCACCATATTTGTAAAAAAGTCTAACGAAGGTAGCAAAACTAATGTGCATGTATGTGTCCATGAGCATATTGGAAAAGACGCGTCCAACCACTAAACAGTAAACTCTTTTATGGTTATCAGTACAAATATACAACAGCAGAGCATTCGCAGTCTAATTATTTGCATATTAGGATGTTTTAGATTAAATGGGTAAGCTAAACAGGAAAACTTCATCAAGTGGAAAAAATTATCATCAAGATCAGTTAACACACATAGAGATCTGAAAGCAGATGTTAAACAATTGGTTTCGGATCTGCTTTGCCTATGGATATTCCTCAATTAATTTTGTAAAAGCATAGCGTAAAGCTCCTTAAATAACCACAAAAATTTGTACTGCATTTTGCATTACATATCAATCAAATCTTGCATAAGCTGATGATACCATGCATGTTATCAAAATGTTATAAAGCTGTCTCTGAGTAATCACTATTCTATATACTAACATGTAATGCAAGTCCCATCACTATAATTACCTACTGCAGCCTTGATTTCTTTCAACTAATGTATAGATATGTCAATAGTACCCTGAATAAAGTTATGTAGAAAGCCGAAAGAAGCCCTTACTTTGGTGATTCTTCACCGGTGTCATCTTCTCCAAGCACTCCTTGCCTTAGTACTGCTTCCAGCATGCCAGCCGTTTGATACCGCAGTGCATATGCTTTTTCTGATGGGAAGAAGCCTATCTGCAAACTAATTTTAATGGAGATTTTAAAGAAGCATTGGAATCACATTCACAACAAAAGAACAAAAACAGAAAAGAAGTTGTTTATGCTATGAATTTCCAGCTTTAGAAGAAAATCTCACTTGTTGATATTTATCAACAGTAAACATATTGGTTTCCTTGATTTTGTATTCTCCCCATTCTGTCTCATCGTCATTGTCGTCTTCACAAATTGAAGTACTGGATGATGGCTGTTTAATATATAGTCTGCAAGGACAAACATAACCAAATTATTTAAGTTTTTATTCAAAAATTGAAGAATACAGTGAATTAAGATCATAGAGATTTTACTAATTCCATTTTCAAACTCCAGAATACCTTTTTATTTCTCATATTCACTAATTTAACCATAGCTTAACAATATTTTTCCTTATGAAGCATCATGCTGTATCAAAAATAACAAAACAGCAATAAATTACACAACAGTACTCATAGAGTATTGTATCTAAACTATCCATTAATAGTTAATGTTACATTTTATAAATACAAGAGTGTCGAGTGTTGTATAGCCCAAACACCAGGAAAATCATCATAAACCTTATACAAATAAAGTAGCAAAATTCATCTAGTTTTGTTGTAATTTCCCTTGGAATTTAACAAAAGAAAAAGAAAAAGGTTAATCAAAAGAAAATGTTGCATACGTTTGAATGAGGCTCATAAGCTCATCCTCCCCGTAAGAGCTGGCAGCAAGCTTGGTAGTCAGTTGTTGCAACAAATTCCCACAAGAATCAAATTGCTATGGAAATGAATCAAGTAAAAGATTATTAAATGTACAGAAACAGAGTAATTTAGCATAATTGGTTGGTTGGAAGTTAAAAAAAATTGATAATGAAAAAGAATGTTACATAGAAAGAGCCGTTCCAATTTCCGACGTTAAGGTCAATAAAGCGCCGGAGATTCTCGACGCTCATTGCAGCATCTCCGAGCCTTGGAGAGGAGGCTCTGCATCTAAAGACACACTTTGGTTTAGGGTTTGGTGGAATGAGGTTAACCGGAAAGGGTCGAATGGTGGTGTTGAGGTTGGAGAGTTTGGGAACTGAAGCAACTGAAACTGAGCACTGAATGGAAGCCATTGGAATTTGATAGCAGAACAGTGAGGTGGCAATTTGAACTTTCTTAAATATTCCATATCTTATCTTACTTTTTCTTTACTGTTTATTTATTATAAATTTATTTTTGACGGTAAATTTATTAATTTAAAATAGTTTTACTTGTGTATTTATTATATCAGTAAAAATAATTATTTTTTATATTAATTACATGAATAATTATTTAAAAAAATATAATTATATAATTGTGTAAATTATGTTATATAATTAATATATTAAAAATAAATTTTTATTTATTTATTTATTTAGTTAGTATTTTATTTTAGTTTTTTTGTCCTGAGTATTTTGGTTTTAATGATTAAAATCTAAAATATATTTTGTCCTAAAAAACTAGGATAGAGGAGAAAGTTAATCGCTATTTTGGTTTTAATTAGAATATATTTGTAACTTTTCTTTTTTTATTATATACTATGTATAAATTGCTGGTGGATATAGCAGTTTATAAAACAAAATGAATAACGTGATTCTCAAAATCCGGTGTATATTTTTTATAAATAAAAAATTTAAGATTTTTATTATGATTTAATTAAATTTATTTATTTTTTGTACACAACTAGGTACGAATTCGTTATAGATATAAACTGCTCTTATATTTACAGAATATAAAAATTAAATTTTTTCCTCAAATGCTTTTAAAAAGTATTGAAATTTATTTTTAATATTTTTAAAAAATAATTTTAAATATATTTTTTATACATATTTATTGTTGCTTCTAGAATAAAAATAAAATTTTTTAAATATTACCACAATAATTTTTTGGTAAGAATAAATTATTTAGATGAATTAAATTTTAGAATTTTAAAATAATATATTTTCAAAGACAATTTTCAAAAATGAATTAAAATTTTTTAAAACAAACGGTTGAATATTGTACTTTTATTATTGTTTAGAATAGAAGAGTACTATACTCTCTATTTTTTAGGTAAATAAAAGTGATTATTATCAATATATTGTGCTTAAAAAATAGTGCCTAATTTGCTAAAAAAAATATAAATTAATATTTAATTTAAAAAGTGTAAAAATAAATAAATTTTTAAAATTTAAAATTTGCTATAAAAGATAAGTTAAAAAAAATTGACTCTAATCCATAAGTACCGTATAATTAACTATAAATAAAAAATTAAAAAAAAAAGTAAAATAAGGTAGACTTGTCACAGGATGTTGAGGAGCTTGGTTTTTGCGAAGGAGTTTTGTTGAAGTTAGACTTGTGTCTGTTATTGGGTTGCAGAATATTTGATGAGGTTGAGAATTCATGGAGAATCTGTTTAATATGGTATGATTGGGAATGGTGAAGTTATGTCATGTTGACATATAGGCAGTTGAAGCCCTGAAGTTGATGTGAGATTAGATTAGTGTGTGGACGTTAAGCATGTCATTTTAACCCCATGCATGTTTTATAACATTTCGTTATCTTGCCTTACCATTACATGATTGAACCATGTTATCTTTTGCATCGAACCTGCCTTGTTATTTTTGCTTTGCAACCACATTTCTACCCTTGTTATGCCCTATGACCATCAAAGTATTTGAAAGTTGTATATATGTAAATATGCTGAGATATATTTGCTTCTTCCTTAAATGTGTTTAAAAGGTGAAGTGGTATGAAATATCTTTCTTTTTGTATGAATTTTCGAGAGCTAAAATTTTTGTAAAGTAGATGGAATATAACATCCCGAGTTTTTTAAAAAAAAATAAATAATAATTTATTATTTTATTTAAAAAAAATTATTCTCTTAAAGATAATTAAATTAAATTTTATGATAGTTTAAATTTAAAATTTATTAAGATTTTTAAATTATTTTTATAATAAGATATTTTAGAAAAAAAATAAAATTATTATTATTATTATTATTATTATTATTATTATTATTGCCGAAGCCTTTAAGGAATGAAGAAAGAAAATTTAAAGCTGATCTCATATGCATTTTATATATATATATATATATATATATATGAAACGTGGATTCATTCACAATATGAAAGCAAAATAAAGATGTGAAACGTGGAGGCATGCAAGCATATAAATGTATGGTTATATATATATACTAGTGTATGAACCCGTGCTAAGCACGGAAAAATTTATAAAAGTAAAAAAAAAATTATATGTTTAGATATTTTAAAAAACACAAAATAATTATTATATTAAGAAATTTATAAAATTATTCTAAAAATTAAAGTTTAACTTAAAAATAGTGAGTAATAATCATTTTACAATTTTTTTAAGTAAAATAACTTTCAACTCCATCATTAAGTGTAGAAACCCAATTTTTATATAATAGAATAGATAAATAGAATAAATAAATAAGTATTTGCACTATTATACTTCTTGTTCTACATGATGACTTAAGATATTTGTTTTGTATGTTAAATAATATAAATAATATTTTATATCTTATATTCATTAAATATTGATATTAAGAGGATAAAATTATGTAATAAATTTTATAAATAGTAATTAAAAAAAATAAATAATTATTTATTATATATAATAATTCTTGGTATACATAAGATCATGTATATATTAGGATATTTATTTTAATTATGTGAATAATTATTTTTATTTTTATTTTTTTATTATATTAGTAAATAATATTTAAAACTAAAAGAAAGAAAAATAACTAAAAAATTTTCTTAATTTGAATAAAAACTCTCTTATAAATATAGTAAAAATATAAGATGTGATGTAGAAAAAAAGCTAAAGCGACATCAATTTTGATTAAAAATAAAAAATTTTTTTTGTTCATTTTTTTAGACACATAACTATTTTATTTAAGGTATAAATTTTAATTGATATAAACTAACGGCAGTTAAGTATACCAAAAAAAAAAAGCAATCAATCAAAAAATAAAACTTAAATAAGGCAAATATGTTCTGAAAAAAATTAGAATAGAATAAAAACTCCAATTTTAACCATTAATCATAATCATATATATTTATTTTAAGATTTATACTTCAAAAATTTAGAATATTAATATTTTTTATTTTTTATTTTTTTTTTAATTTTAGACTATTATAAATATTAGTTGTTCTCTAATAATAGCAATCCTTTTAAAAGAATAAACATAATTAAATAATTTTAAAAATATATAATAATTTTTAAAATAACAAAAAATATACAATTACCTAAAATATATTATTTTTGTGTAGCAATTGAAATTTAATTGCCAATATAAAAGTTATATATATAATATCCTATCATAAATAAATAAGTGTTTAATCAAAGAATTTAATATTTATATAATATAAAAAATAAATTAAAATTTGAGTTTACTCATAGTAAACGCTCAATTTTAAATTTTTATAAATCAAATTTTATCATTTTTTTTCCAAGTAACTTGTACAATGAAAAAATGCGTTATGGATACTCAAATAATAGAAATAATATATTAATAAATAAAAAATATTATTAGAAGTTAAATATACAGATAAAAAATTATAACTTGTAAAAATATCTCTAGAATTTATTATATAAATATTTAAAATCATGTATTTATATAAATTAAATTATATTAAATTGTAAAATATTTAGATATTTAATTAAATTTAAAAATAAATAATATGACAATTCAAATAATTTAGATTGGAGATAAAAAAGATATATATATAATCAAATTATATCATATAACATAACATTTCAATAAGTTTCTTTTATAAGAGATTTAATACAAAAATATTTATCATCATCTGTTTAACGTAATAATTTAAATTTAGGTGAATTGTTTCAAAAAAATACCTTTTTCAAATTATTTATTGTTAATATCAAGTCAATTAATGACATAAATGATTATATTTGAACTACAAAGTTAACCTAAAATAAAATATAGAAATTGATGAGAACAAAATATTAAGACAAAAAATGATTAGAAGCTTAAAAATAGAAAAAAAATATCAAATTTAAATAATGTCAAAAAGAATCTAATATATAAAGATGTGAATTGTAAAAATAGAGGGATACATATATAAAGAAGAATAGCATGCATGCATAAACGTTTTTTCACTATATCATAATTTGCTGTAGCTACACAGTGAATTCAATGGCAGTGCTCCAAAAGTTTGCATCGGTACACCTCGAACACATGACCTGATTTCTTAAGCCGCAAGTATGCCGAGCACATTGTCATCCAATTCCATCAGCAACGATAAGGCTTAAATTGAGATATTTTTGAGTTATAAACAAACAATCAACGAAACATTATTCATACATACCTTCTCATTTATCCATAAAAGAAATTTTACATAAAGAAAAAAAAAAGAAGAAAAGAAGAGTTGAAATAACAAAATCGATAAAAATGATGATTCTTATCATTTTGTTTGGCCGTCTATATATAGAAGACCAGAAAATCATGATTATCTAACAAAATTAATTTGTATTTATTGCATTTAATTTGAATAAGTAAGAAATGATCATATTTTAGTTTAGTATTTAATTCACATAATTTGAATTTGACTCCATACATATAATTTAATTTGATTTAATTATTAGTTAAAAATATCTCATTTGTTTATTTTATTTATAGATTCATTATTTTAATTATTAATAAGTTAATCAAATCAATTAATTAATATACATAATTTATACCTAATTTGATTTAATAAATTAAAAAATACTACCAGAATATTAAAAGAAATAAATTAGGAAATACTATTAAAATAAATTGATATAAATTATAATAATTATGTAATATTTAAATATCTAATCAAATCAATTAGTTGATATAATTAATCTCATAATAAATTATATTTAATGAGTTAAAAGAAATAAATCGAAAAACACTCTCAAAAGCATGCCATATTAGCTCCACCATTAAATGTAGAAATTCGATTTTTATATAATAGAATAGACATTAATTCATATATAGTATATAAACAAATTTAATTAGAATAAATAATAATTTATTTATTTTATTTTAGACTTTATAAATGAAAAGACTAATTCACTAATATAACAAATTATAATTAATGTAGTATAATTAATTAAGTAATATAATTTATAATAAATTATATTAAGAAAAGAAATATTTAAATATCTAATCAAATTAATTAGTTGATATAATTAAGTCAGTGTAATAAATTGTATTGAATGAGATAAAACAATTAAATCGGGAAACACTCTCTGAAGTATGCCACGTCAGCTTTATCATTAAGTACAGACATCCGATTTTTATATAATAGAATAGATATCCATCTTATTATGACACCTAACCTACCTTATAAAAGCTAATCATCACCATCAGTCTTAATCTTCTTCGTTTTCTCTTCCCTCATCATCGAATCATACAAGAAAAAGAAAAGAAAGGACCGAGAGAGAGCAACCAAGAAACTTCTATGGAACCGTGACTTTCAACTCCAATTTTCTTGTGATTCGTAATTCTAATAAAAAATCTAATCTGGTAAAAGTGTTCGTATCCTCCTCCTCTACACGTTGGTGTTACTTTGATCCGGTAGAAGTTGATGGTGATGTAACTCCTCTTTCCCTTGAGTTCGGCCAATTGGAGTCTTAGGAGGCACAGATGATTTCTGACGTTTTCTTTTTCAGCAACTTGGTCAGAAAGTTTCTCCAAAATTTTCGTTGATTTTGATTTCGTACGAAGGTAGGGGATTTATTTTTAAAGATAAACGTTTTTAATTTAGAATGCCTACAAAGTTAATTGAATAATTGTAAATATATATATATATATATATATATATATATATATATATATATATATATATATATATTAATAATAGTAATGTTATTGAGTATGGATTATTGCTGTGAATGTGACTGGTTTGGTTGTTATGAGAGATTAACTGGTTTGGTGGAATTAAGCTTGGATTGAGGTTGTGAAAATGTGATTGTTGTGGAATTGAGATTCACTTAATGATGGTGGATATCGTTGCAAGCTTGTTTGAGAAATTATTGGTTACTGGATATGTTAATTCGATTGGATGATATTGTGTTGAGCGTTGAATTGATTTAGGCTTGTGCTCGGTCTAGATTTATTGTGATGACGGTTTATTTGTGACTGTTTTCTGATTATTAAAAATTTCGCTGATTTGAGAATTTTCGAGGAAATGCTGCCGAAATTTTATAAAATCTGAGGTTTTATTTGAAAAGTTATTTTAAAAATTTGGTTTTGGAAAATTAAATTATTTAAGATTTATTTAGTTGAGAAAATGTGTACTCTACTTTTTTTTTTAAAAAAAACTCGATTTATTAAGAAAAACATAATATTTTTAAATTCAATTTTGTAAGGAGAGATTTTGTTTAAAGTATTATTTTGAGTTCGTTTTTTTAAGAAAAGGAATCTCTGCCACAGGAGAGCAGAGAATAAGGATTTAAAGAATATATTAACTTAAAGGAATCTCTGCCACAGGAGAGTAGAGAGCAAAGATAAAGAAAAACTTTAAGAGACTGTCTGCCACAGAGCAGATGTGACATTGTTTGGGCCTTAGTGCCAAATGTATAGTGGGGACGCCTACACACCGAGAACTGTTTTCCAGATGTACGCTTATTGATTTGAAAAGTCACACTGTATGCGACCTAGCCGTACGACTTAAAGTCACACTGTATGCGGCCTAGCCGTACGACTTACAAGCACACTGTATGCATCTGGAAAGCCATATCTGGGATTTGTGCCCGGGTAATGTCGGGAGCGGGTAGGCAACCGACACATGAGCTCATGGCCTGCATTAGGAATAGATATGCATCATGTTGTTTGCACATTGGTATTTGGTTGTGTTTGCCTGTATTACTTCTTTGCGATTGTGCTGTTTGACTTGTTTGTCTTATTGCTATTTGTTTGTGTGTTGATCTGTTTCCTGTGCTATTAGTTTGTGTATTAAGATGACTAAGTATTGAGGTTGTGATTGAGATTTGTCATAAGTTCGGAATTTAAAGAAGATAATTAATTATATAAAGTAATAGTAAAAAGTATTTTCAAAAGGTTTGATAAAAATATAGTTTTATTGAGTAAAGTTAATTATTTGCATTAAATTCATTACTTCTACGGCATTCCCATTCCCTACTGAGAACGTGTGGTTTGTTCTCACCCCAAAATCTTCCACCCTTTCAGTGACACAGGTTCGAAGGCTCAGCTTAAAGTTGCGGACGGTTATTAGTTTTATTTGAGTTAAGTTATGAATTGAGTTGCTTTCAGAGAATTCCCTCACCCTTGTTATTTAAGATTTTATTTTATTCAGAGGGATAGGAATTGTATCTGAATTCTTTTTTATTTTTTTGTACAATATTTATTATTATTAATAATTATGTGATTAGTATTGTTTGGGGATCTTTGATATTTGATTTTAGTTAATAAAAACAAACTTTTTAGGCATTTTCTTAAAAATTGAGACGTGATATCGAATTAAAGGTTCAATATTAAATATATAAATATTAATAAGAAAAATAGGTTAGTAACTCTTTACTTTTAGTACGATCATCACGTGCTAAAAGTTAGAGTGTTACAATTTACAACCACCACACAACACCATGGTATTTTTTTTTCTTATTTGATAAATAACTATATTATTATTTCATTGTCAAACGTTAATTATATTTTGTAGTTATCTTTAATTTTGTCAAAAAAATTTTGATACAAGTCTAAAAAAATATAAATTTTTAATTATATTATTTGTAAAATTTGTTGTAATTATGAATAAAATTTGATAGTATTACTTATAAAGCTTAAATATAAATATAAATACGTGATATTTTTGTATTTTATCAATAAAAACTGCAAATTAACGTTATATTTATATGAAAAAATTAGAATAGTTCAGCAAAATTATCTAAACTAAATAGTTTGTTTAATAATTTTGTTGAACTACTGTTTTTTTAATGATTTTGTCAATCAGTTACGATACAAGAATGCTATGTGTTTAGTACCTATTAAAAATTAGTCATCAAATCAAATATTACGCATTTATATAGCATATATATTTTAGTTTATTTTTAATATGTATTGTATACGAATGAATGATTTAGTAGTTAATTATTTAGGATTTTTTTTCTTATAAAACATAAAAAAAATTAATTCCCAAAATAAATTAAAAATATTATTTCGCAAAATCCGTTTTTTTTTTTTTTTTTTTTTTTGGATTCTCAGAAAGTTTCCCTAACAGATAAGAAACTCAAATGAAGAAGTGGATCTCAGAAATAATGTTTGTTTTGGAAATTAAAAGTTTTTTATCATTATAAAAGAGATTCCTGATTATTTATACACATGTAATATAGTTGAATCCATATTTGTAGAATTAGTTTAGGGCTTTCCTGCTTAATTGATAAATACCCCGATTGTAGCGAATTTTATGTAAGGAAAGAACTACTTATACCTACTTTTTTTATTTTTATCTTTGACATATGCAGAACTCTCGTGTAAGAATGCTCACATTTTTTCTGTCTCATCATTATCATACAAGTCAATTTCTGAGTGCCTTTTAACCTGAAATGGCATACTTGTCATGGTGCTTTGCAAAGCCTCCTTAAATCATACAAGGGAATGATACTAAAATCGTGCACGCACACTCTGGCGTACACAAACACAAAAAGGGAAAATAATAATAATTTATGAAAACCAAAATTATTTATAGGAAGCAAAATCTAAAATCTAAACTGATCATTATATTTGCACCTCAGCAGATATGAATTTGCACATCCTATAATTCAAAAACAAACTACCCTATTTTATCCTGGTTGCATGCTATCATTTGGCCACAGTGCAAACAAAGTTAACACTAACGATGCATCTTAAGTGAACTCTTGAATTAAATGGAATCAGACAAGACTTTCTATGATGGATCCATTAATCAAGTTCACCAACATAATGTTCCACTTCCACCCAAAATTGCTTCTGAATTTATTTGGAAAGTTTGTAATTCTCAAATGTTGACACATCGTATGAATGTTGAATATGCTCCCTATGCCTTAAAGAAGAAAACCATCCTAGCTCATATGAATTGATCTAACTGCAAGCGTAGCTCCACTAATTAAACAAGGGAGAACAGGAATATACACAGTCAACAATCATTCATCTGAATTTGGTTCCATGTAATTCCTAATGGCATTTCTGTAGTAAGAAGTGTTGCTTGAAGTTGAGGCGTTCTCAGACTGACGCTTGTCAGCTTCCTTCTTTTCTGTCAACATCCTGTAAAGACGTGTCCATTTGTATGCCGCACGCTTTAATCGAATACTTTGCTTTCCAGTTATCATATAGTTGATGCCGTCCCTAGCTAGCTTTGCAAGTTCCATGCCATCGATGACACAAATATACTGTAAAAGACAATATGCTACCCAATGAGATATGGCATATACAGCATATACAATATATAAAACTTGTAAATCAAACTTCAGCAAGCAGGTAGCAGCTCTTAGTAACAGTTGATCATTCTAAATTTTCAACACAGCTCCGAGTGGCAGTTATCTTTCATTAAGTATACACAAGAACAATATTACAGCAATTATTAGCTACTTGCCTACATCCCTTATAGCTTTTCCTTCAACCACACTAAATAAAGAATGAGAACTATAATAATTGCTCAATTCATGCAACACACACGCTTAAGAGACAGAGAGAGTACCACAAACAGAAAGCCGATTGTTGCTAGAACGACTTGGAGAGTCTCATCTGACAACCCAAAGCGTCCATCATCTGATCCACCTGAGCTGCCGCCACCACCACCACCACCTCCATGTGGTGGCTTGGCCCCACCTCCCCCCTTTTGAATTTCCTGTCGGAATAAATCCTCAAGGGACTGTCCCTTAAATTGTTCCATAGTTTTGTCAAAAGATGTCCACGAGCCATCCTAGTTACATCAAATCAACCAAAATATCAACCTAGATATATAATACTAAGTGAAGAAGCTAGAGCATCTAAGCTACCCTGTATCATCTATTACATACCCCACAACATGTTTTTTGTAAAAGATTATAATAGGAAATGGCTTGACTGCTTGAGAGTTATTTAAAGTGCTACTTCTAGTCATCTTGTCCATTGATCTGATTTGGCCCAGATTACTAATTTCACCGTTGAAAACGTATCATGGGATTTTTTTTCCTTAGCTAAACTACACTACACTATACTCATTCACCTACCCAGTTCCAATGCCACTTGCACATTATTCATGTTGTAACTAAGAACTATTCCAAGTTGATTAGGCAAAGACCCAACCAATGGCTTAAGAAAATAAATTTTAAGTTTCTTCAAGATCATCTAAAGTAAAATTAAGCATCTATAATGCTAAAACGATAAATGCCAAATATATATAACCCAAATGAATGTGCATTACCTGATTATTTTCCATCATTCCTTGTCCACCGGCTAAACAAACATGGAGTGGTTTCCGAGATTTTAATATGGGTGCACATCGCATGTTAGACAGAGGTTTTACTAGTGGGCACAAGGAAGTCCCCATGGAAAGAGGATCCCAACTCATTTGCAATGCACCTGGTGTCAAAGGAAGCCGGCGACCCACAGAAGCATTACTGAAATAAACCTGAGGATTCGCCACGGTAACTTGAATTGTTGCATTCATCATCATTGAATCAAAAGGCACCTAAAATTCAAGCATTAACTCCTGCGAACCGCAAAATCATACTCTATGTCAGATCATTCTGGATGAATTTGCGACTTAAAAAAAGTTATTAGAACTCTGTAAACAAATCTGACCCCGGATGTTTTCCTCTCTTACTTGCGGTGTTTCATAGCTTCACAATTTTTGTAAATAAAATAATAAAACTAACGAGGGAAAAAGGGATTTCTCAAACACCCTTATAAAAGTCTGACATATCAATACCTACTAGTTTTTTAATTATATTTAAGAACTGTGATTAATCAACGAAAATTATTAAATTCCATTGTTTTCACTTTCAGCTTCACTACTAAAATCATGAAAAGCTGAAAATAGGAAGTATAGATTAAAGGAAAAAGAGCATCAGCTAAGAACATAGCCAGACATCACTAGGACTATTATCAAACAGGTAGAAGGCACAATTCTCAAAAACTGTTATATTCTCTAGAAACTTCTTATGAACCCTAAAACGCAGCAGTAGGGCACCGACCTGGGCGAGGCAGGGGTGGAGGAGGCGGCGGCGGCGACGAGAGAGAGAGAGAGGCGGTGGAGGGGGTTGCGAGCGGGAGGGGCGGTAAGTACTAGAAAGAGGATAGGGGGAAAAGTGTTTTTAGCAAATTTTGTTTTCTTCTTCTCTTCTCTTTTCCTTTGCTTCCGATTTTCCCTTACGGCTCTGAATAACGAGCGTGAAATATGTCGTTGCTTTCATTTTATATATACTAGCGAGAATTAATGGTCTAACAACAAATCTAATATAAAAACTCGTGCAGTCATCTTTATAAAAAATAAAAAAAATTTACCAAATAGGGAGATTCGAACGGCGACTTTTTAGATGAATACAAGTGTAATAATCTGTGCACCTGATAATACTAAAATTATAATTTTAAATTATTTTATTAAAATTAATTTAAATTGTAATAATTTAATTAATAAATAAATAATATGATATGCGTTATTTGTATTTTTTAAATATAATATTAAATGTATTAACTCGAATGTAGCTATTAAGAGTATAAAAATAATGTTTGGATTATGAATTTTCTAAATGAAATTATCTCGTTTAAAATATTTAAATTATGATTTCAATTATAAATTATAATTATGATTTAAAAAATTTTTTGATATAATATTATATTTTTTTCTTTATTTTATTATTAATATGTTGATATTGCAAGTCTAAATTACAGTATTTTACTTAATCTTGACTGAAAAAAAAAATAGTTACGTGTTTCTATCATTTAATTTATTTAATACACAATGTGTTAATATTAACGATATTTAAAAAAAAATATATTGATAAAAATAGATATAATATAATTATAAATATAACATAAATAAATAAAATATATAAATAAATGCGAAACCAATATGTTTACCAATGTCTTTGTTAAATTTTATAAATTAGAGAATAAATTATGTATTTGGTTGCTTGGTGATCACATAGATGATCAAGTAATTGGATTGTAAATTGATCTCATAGTGTACATCTTATTTTTCTCATTTTTGAATGAAAGCGAGAATTAAGGGAGTAAGTAGTAATATATAAAGAAAAAAAAATTTGCACCACAACACATAATTATAACCTAAAAAAATATTCATATTAAAATTTTACATACTGCAAATTATGAAGATCAATCACAATGTATTAGTCACTTCTCTCTATTTTTGATGATGATATGAGTTTTTCTTTTCTAGTCAAGAATCTAATAACATCTAATTGAACAAAAAAATTGAATTAAAAGTACCAAATTAAGGACAAATGAGTGAATAATATAAGAAATTATAACTTCGAACGTGTATAAAATAAAAATAATTTACTGATTTATTTTATATTAAACGATAAAACTAACAATAGTATATTAATAAAAGGATATACCTTTAAAAAAAGTCACAATACAATTTTAAATATTTTCATAAATAAACTGTTAAAATTTTTGTTATCGATAAAATGATGCTATTATACAATTTTCTGGCAAAACTTAAAATCAAAAGGAAAATAATTTTGTGTGAGTTAATATAAATTAATTACGTACCAAATAAGTAGAATCGTTCATTTGTTTGTTTCAATATATCAGCATGAGCAAGCAAATTAAAATGATTATCCATAATTTTACGATCATCGACCAAATGTACTATACATGACTCCATCTTAAAAGATATTTTGCACGTGTGTACAGTCAGAAGATATATTCCGCTTGATTTCTCGATCTCAAAAATTGAGAAGACATAGACTTTCCTTTCTACCAATTCATTCTCAAATATTTTTGTCAAATAATTTTTGATTGAACAATAAATTTTATCGTATTGCAAAACAAATTAAATATAAAAGCTATTAACATTTACAAAGCTATTAAAAAGAATTGTCTTTGACTTGATTGAACAATGAATTTTATCGTATTGTAAAATAAATTAAATATAAAAGCTATTAGCATTTACAAAGCTACTAAAAAGAATTGTCTTTGACTTGTGAAATGGTGTACTTATAAAATTAACTTAAAATATGAACTACAAATATTTATAAGAATTTAATTTTGATGCACTGACAGTGTAAAGTAGTTTTACACGTGTATCCAATTACGTAATGACACATCAATAAAAATAAATATATTTCACATTGACCGCGTGAATGGTCATCCAAAAGAACGGATGTGATTGCATGACTATGTAAAACGTTTTATACTGTCAGTGCATCAAAATTAAACTCTATTTATAAATTGAACTTAGCATTACTTGAAAAAAATTAGTAAATGAATCAATTAATCTTATCATCTATTAGAACTATTTCTATGTAAACAGTCTTACTCTTGTCAAACTTGAATGGAACTTTTTATAGCCTTATAATTCTTATCTTTATTTTTCAGACTTTTTCTTCGTATAATCTACTATAGGTGATACTATTAATAGGATCGTAATCAATAGTCATTAGGTATGAAAAAAAAATAGAATAAAGACGGTAAAAATTATAAATTTTTTAAATAATAAACATGAAAAAAATTTTACTGCTTATTATATATACTAATAATATGTTAATAATTTTAAAAATTTACTAATAATACTAATAGTTTAAAGATAATTTTACTATAGTTATAATAAATTTAGTTATTACTCTAAATGAACAAAATAAATAATATATTTGAAAACTAAAGAAAAAAAGATTAGCAGTACCCATGTTTAGAATGTTCCCATATTTTTTTTTTCATTTTTTGCTTGTTATTCTTTGGGTTTTTTATTTAAATAAAATATTTGGGCTTCTATATTACCTGATTCCCTTAAATGGTTTTTTTGAACGTGAATCCCTTAAACCATATAATATATAAATCGTCTTAGGGTTATGTGTTTTAATGAATATATAAATTATTATACCCTGGGACGATTTATGCATGAATTGCATAGGTGAATAAGGCATAAATCGTCCCAGGCCACTGTGTGTTACGAATAACACGTAAATCGTCCTAGCCTAGGATAATTTATGCATTTTAACCTAAAACACTCTACCCTGGCACGATTTACGTGCAAATCCCAAACTCACGTATCTCTAGGACGATTTTTATTTGTATTTAACAATAATTTTTTAATTTAAAAATTAATTTCTAATCAACATTTAACACTTGATTATTAGTAAAAATTATATATTAATTTTATAAATTTTTTTAGATTTGTGTCTTCTGAAAAGTAAAAAAAAATTATAATAGAATAAAACTTACCTGAAACCAAATAACATAGTGTAACACACATTTTTTATCAATATTAAAAAAAAATTAGCCTAATTATGTACATAAAATCCTAAAAAATGCAGTTCTATCTTTTTTAATCAAGTTAGCTTTAAAATATCAATAATACTTTTCCATGTGCTGCTTTTTAATCTAAAATCCTAAAAAAAATTGATTTAAAATGTTATAATGTTATTATATTGGCGCGAACACTTTATTTTTGTATGATAAACATACACCACACTTTATTAAATAATCTTTTTATAAAGTATTTAAATATTCTTTTTATAAAGTATTTAAAGTATATAAAAATGTACTCCTATTATAAAAAGAATATTTAAAAGTCATTAAATTTTTATATGTTATTAAAATTTAATAAATACAAGTACATTTTTATATGTTATTTTTAATTCAATGTACTAATAGGAGTTAAAATTAATTTATATTTAATAATTTTATACTAAAATTAATTTGTTATAATCTTATTTTATACTTTTTTTTAGTATATTTTTTATATTATATAATATTTTTCTAGTATCTTATTGTACAATGTATAATTCGAATCAACATCATTCGAATTACATAAGACTTGGCACTTGGGAGTAATTCGAACCAGTTCAATTTGAATTATGTTGAATTCACATGTGATAGTAATTCAAATTGCATCAATTCGAATTATGTATGTTTCACGTTTGCATGTAATTCGAAGTTGCATGATTCGAATTACATTCAAGTCAAGTTCGAAATGAGTTGATTCGAACTACATTAAATTGTGCATTGGTTGATTAGTGAATCAATTTTTCTTTTGGCTGAATGGTGTTTAATGAATCTCTGCATGCCTTATTTTAGTTTTTTACCCAAAAATTAACTTCTTAATTGAACTCAAATTTGATATAGTAGTAAATATGGTGTGATTGCATCAAAAAATGGTTGTCATATATTAAAGAAACACGTCTTTTTACTCTAAATGAGTTAGAATTCGAATTACACATAAAAGTTTTCACATAAATCGTTCTAGGGGCTTGTAGGTTTGAGATTTGTACGTAAATCGTGTTAGGGGGTAGAAGGTTAGGAAGAAGCACGTAAATCGTGCCAGAGTAGAGTGTTTTAGGTTAAAATGCATAAATCATCCTAGGCTAGGACGATTTACATGTTATTCGTAACACACAGTGGATTGGGACGATTTATGCCTTATTCACCTATGCAATTCATGCATAAATCGTCCCAGGGTACAATGATTTATATATTCATTAAAACACACGACCCTAGGACGATTTATATATTATATGGTTTAGGGGATTCACGTTCAAGAAAACCATTTAGGAGAATCAGGTAATATAGAAGCCCAAATATTTTATTTAAATAAAAAACTATTATTCTTTCACTGCAATGTTAGATCAAAGAAACTCTAAATTTGAAATATAATAATAAATATGTCATGTAATGGAAAAATAACAAAAATATGGGAGTCAATGCATAAAGATATGTTATCGTAATAAAATAATAAAATGTGTGTGTGTGTGTGTGTTATTGCTATATAGGGAGTCAATGCACACAGATATGTTATCGTAATAAAATAATAAAATATCATACTATGAATAATTATATTTGTCAAGTAAATTTATTTATACTCTATATCTATTATATTATTTTATGTAAAATTAAAATCTACTCTTCTAATTTAATATTATATATATATTTGCTTCTTACAATTGTCTAAAATTAAATTGGGATTATGTCTAAAGGCTTAACATGGTAAACAGAATATAATTAATATCTAATATTTTAATAATTTAAAACTTAAAATAAGTTAATAGATAATAATAATTAATACCTAAAATATCATATATATATATATATATATTGTTTATACCCTGACCCAACGAATAAGGCCCAGGATCCAAATAAAAAGGCCTAACCCAAAAGGTTGACCTCACCTTTCACCAGATCAGCCACTACGAAATCAGTACTCGTCACGACTTGCTCCAAAGAAGTCGGGAACGAGGGTTAGCTGGCAGATAAGCACTCATTTGAATGAGTAACTGCCCCTAGAATCTCTCTAACCACTTCACGAGCCATATCTTAACTTCCCTAAGATAAAGGGACGGTTAACACCCTAGAAAGGTGGCACTACTCCAACGGTGGTTATTGGTTCACCACTATAAATACACTGACACCCCTCAGGTATCTCTAAGTCCCAATACTCTCTAGACCTGCTAACACCCTTGCTGACTTAGGCATCGGAGTGTCTTTGCAGGTACCACCCCCCATTCTTTCGCACGCACAGGTCGGACGGAGGGCACCGAGTTTCAGACCCCCTTGAAAGCCTCCTCCTTCATACGTTTGGGCCAACCAACGCCATCCAGCCCATTAATCTCCGGTTACCCACCGTAACATTGGCGCCATTGCCGGGGACCCGAGAGATCAACCAGTAATGGCAGACAGATCCCCTGATGAGGGTCATGTAGAGACAGATTCTGAACAAGAGAATCTGAACACCGGAAACAATGAGGCAAACTTGACCCTTCACCAGGAAGCCAATGACCAACACAGGGAAGGCACCTCCAGAATAAAAAATCCGAAGGTGAATTCTTCAGAAGGACGCGAATCGGAGAAAGAGGGACCATCCCATGCAACTGAGCTCATGGGGCTAGTTCACAGTCGCCTCGAACAGTTAGAACAGGAACGGGAGAGACAAGAGGAAACCAAAAAGAACCTAAAAGAGGAGATGGAGCGGCGAAAAGAGTTAGAAAGAAAACTCTTAAAGTTAGAATCCTCTCTCAAAGGTCAGAACTCCCGCGACGGTAGAGAAGAGTCGCCCCTAGGGGGGAAGATCCCTTTTGCGAGGACATAATGAGGGCAAAAGTTCCGAGAAACTTTAGAAGCCCCGATATGGACTTCTACGATGGAACCACTGATCTGAAGCATCATTTGAGCAATTTTAAAAGTCGGATGTATCTGGCTGACGCTTCTGATGCTACGCGATGCAAAGCTTTCCTGACAACCTTGTCGAAAGCGGTGATGAAGTGGTTCGACAGCCTCCCCCCGAGGTCGGTTACCAGTTTTGAAGACCTCTCAAGGAAGTTCTTGATGAGGTTCTCTATCCAGAAAGACAAAGTAAAACATGCACCAAGCCTCCTGGGAATAAAGCAGGAGGTCGGAGAATCCTTACGAGCCTATATGGAAAGGTTCAACAAAGCATGTTTAGAGATCCAAGACCTGCCCACAGAGGCGGTCATAATGGGGTTAGTCAACGGGCTTAGAGAAGGTCCCTTCTCACAGTCCATATCCAAAAGACACCCCATCTCTCTAAGTGATGTAAAGGAAAGAGCCGAAAAGTACATCAACATGGAGGAAAATGCTAAGTTGAGAGACCCAAGCTGGCGACCTGGACACCCTCCCTCAACAAAAGAAAGGGAGAGGGAAACTAAGAAGAAGGAAGAACTCGGTCTCGATAGACCAAGAAAATATCACTCTTATACTCCTCTAAAAGTCTCCATAGTGGATGTATACAGAGAGATTTGTAATACGGAAAGGCTGCCACCCCCCAGACCCATTAAAAATAAAAAAGGGGGGAGCCGCAACGACTACTGTGAGTACCATAAGATATATGGTCACTCCACAAACGACTGCTACGACCTTAAAAATGTAATAGAAAAGCTGGCTAGAGAAGGTCGGCTTGACAGATATCTCATAGAAAGGTCGGACAGTCATGGGAAGAGAAAGCGAGATGATATGGATAGAAGAGACCCACCACCGCAGACTCCGGAGAGACATATCCATATGATCTCAGGGGGTTCGCGGAAGGGGGACTCACCAAATCCTCCCGCAAAAGACACCTTAAGAGAGTCTACCAGGTCGGAGGAGAGTCATCCGACCTCCCAACCATTTCATTCACAAAAGAAGATGGGCAAGGAATAATCCCTGGACACGATGATCCAGTGGTAATAACTATGATCCTAGCAAATGCTCATCTCCACAGAACCCTAGTAGACCAGGGAAGCTCAGCGGACATTCTTTTTAAGCCCGCTTTCGACAAACTAGGGTTGGATGAGAAAGAATTAAGAGCCTACCCCGACACCTTATACGGACTAGGCGACACGCCAATAAAGCCACTAGGATTTTTGCCCCTCCACACCACCTTTGGAAAAGGGGAAAAATCAAAAACTCTGAGCATAGACTTCATAGTCATCGATGTAGGGTCAGCATATAATGCTTTAATTGGCAGAGCTACCCTTAATCGACTCGGAGCGGTGGTATCCACTCCTCACCTTTGTATGAAATTCCCAACCTTAGCGGGGATAGTAACGGTAAGGGGAGATCAGAAATTGACAAGGAAATACTACAATGAAAGCCTAAACCTGAGAGGAAAAGGCAGAGAAGTTCACACAGTAGAGCTCGGAGGCGCAAGGGCCAAAGAGGAGCTGCGTCCACAACCGGGAGGAAAAACCGAGGAGATACAGGTCGGCGAAGAGGAGGAAAAAAATACCCACATAGGGGCCAACCTAGGGGAAATCCTAAAACAAGGGTTGACTAAGCTCCTAAAAGATAATTCCGATCTCTTCGCCTGGAAGGCCTCTGACATGCCTGGGATAGACCCCGAGCTCATGTCCCATAAGCTCTCGGTTTACCCCGGGTCCCGACCTGTACAACAAAGAAGACGCAAGCTCGGCCCAGAACGAGCCCTAATAGTAGAAGAACAAGTACAAGCGCTCTTAGAAGCCGGCTTCATTAGAGAAGTCAAGTACCCAACATGGCTAGCCAATGTAGTGCTAGTCAAAAAACAAAATGGTAAATGGAGAATGTGTGTCGACTATACCGAATTAAACAAGGCCTGTCCCAAGGACCCTTATCCACTGCTAAGTATTGACACCCTGGTAGACTCCAGCTCGGGGTATCAATACTTGTCATTCATGGACGCCTACTCGGGGTATAACCAAATCCCGATGCATGAGCCAAACCAGGAGAAAACATCATTCATCACGCCCAGAGCTAATTTTTGCTACGTGGTCATGCCGTTTGGATTGAAAAACGCAGGATCCACATATCAGAGGCTGATGAATAGGGTGTTTGTCTCTCACCTTGGGAGCCTAATGGAAGTATACGTCAACAACATGCTGGTAAAGACCAAAAAAGAAGTCAACCTCTTGGCAGACCTCTCACAAGTCTTCGACACCATAAGGTTACACGGGATAAGACTAAATCCCGCAAAGTGTGCCTTCGCGGTAGAGGCAGGAAAATTCCTAGGGTTTATGCTAACACAAAGAGGGATCGAAGCTAATCCCGACAAGTGTAGAGCTATCCTGGAAATGAAAAGCTCGACTTGCTTAAGAGAGGTCCAGCAGCTGAATGACCAACTTGCAGCCCTCTCCAGATTCTTGGCAGGATCAGCACTAAAATCCCTTCCACTGTTCTCTTTATTGAGAAAGGGATGTCAATTCGAATGGACTCCTGAATGCGAGGAGGCATTCCAGGAGTTCAAAAGATTCTTGAGCCAACCTCCTATTCTGACCCGACCTACAGCTGGGGAAGACCTCGTCCTATACTTATCTGTAGCAGACAAGACCGTCTCGGCGGCCCTGATAAGAGAGGACGAGGTAGGATAGCATCCAGTATATTTCATCAGCAAAGTTCTACAAGGCCCTGAGCTAAGGTACCACAAACTAGAGAAGTTCGCCTACTCCTTAGTGGTAGCCTCACGAAGGCTACGACCTTACTTTCAAGCTCACACAATAAGAGTCCGCACGAACCAACCCATGAAGCAAATCCTCCAAAAGACGGATGTTGCAGGGAGAATGGTTCAATGGGCAATAGAGCTTTCCGAGTTCGACTTGAAGTATGAAACTCGGACGGCGATTAAAGCCCAGTGCCTCACCGACTTCATCGCAGAGTATGCAGGAGACCAAGAGGAGAAACCAACTACATGAGAACTCTACGTAGATGGATCCTCAAACAAAACAGGAAGCGGTGCAGGCATAATACTGGTGGATGAAAGAGGAACCCAGATAGAGGTCTCCCTCAAATTTGAATTCCCAGCTTCAAATAATCAGGCAGAGTATGAAGCCTTGATTGCTGGATTGAAGCTGGCGGAAGAAGTCGGTGCTACAAAAGTGATGATATACAGCGACTCGCAAGTGGTGACCTCCCAGATAAGTGGAGAGTATCAGGCAAAGGACCCAAATATGAAAAGATACTTGGAAAAAACTCTGGAACATCTTGGGCGCTTCGTAGAAACCGAGGTCAAACACATAACTCGGGATCTAAATAGCAGAGCAGACGCCCTATCCAAGTTGGCAAGTACCAAGCCAGGAGGGAATAACAGAAGCCTGATCCAAGAAACTCTCCAGAAACCCTCCGTAGTAAAAGAAAAAGACAAACAAGAGGTCCTTGAGGTAGTCGGATTAAACCTCGGATGGATGAACCCCTTGGTCGAATACATGAAATTTGACATCCTCCCCAAGGAGAAGAAAGAGGCTAAGAAGATCCGAAAGGAAGCACAACATTACACTTTGGTGGGAAATATCCTCTACAGAAGGGGGATATCAACACCATTATTAAAGTGTGTACCGACCTCAAGAACCGCCGAAGTGTTGAAAGAAGTCCACAGTGGGATCTGCGGGAATCATCTCGGAGCTAGTCACTAGCCAGGAAAGTGATCCGAGCTGGATTCTACTGGCTGACCTTGCAGAAAGATGCCACGAAATTTGTGAAAAAGTGCCAACCATGCCAGATGCATGCAAATTTCCATGTGGCTCCTCCGGAGGAGCTCATCAGTATCACTTCTCCATGGCCTTTTGCAAAATGGGGAATGGATTTGTTAGGACCTTTTCCCCAGGCGCCAGGACAAGTCAGATACCTGATCGTGGGAATAGATTATTTCACAAAGTGGATAGAAACAGAACCATTGGCCACCATCACCGCACAAAGAAGTCGGAGGTTCCTCTACAAAAATATCATCACAAGGTATGGGATACCTCATTCCATTACTACAGATAATGAAACCCAATTCACCGACTCTACCTTTAGAAGCCTAGTAGCCAGTATGAAGATCAAACACCAGTTCACCTCGGTGGAACACCCGCAAGCCAATGGGCAAGCCGAGGCAGCCAACAAAGTCATACTGGTAGGGCTGAAGAAAAGATTACAAGATGCAAAAGGAGCCTGGGCCGAAGAGCTCCCACAAGTGCTTTGGGCTTATAGGACAACCCCCAATCCGCCGCGGGAGAAACACCATTCCGACTAGTTTATGGCGTAGAAGCCATAATCCCAATAGAAGTCAACGAACAAAGCCCAAGAGTGATTCTCCATGATGAGATCGGAAATATACAGGGGCATAAAGAGGAGCTCGACTTGCTTCCCAAGGTCCGAGAAGAAGCCCAGATAAGAGAAGCAGCGTTGAAACAAAGGATGACTACAAGATACAACAAAAAAGTCATTCGAAGAGCATTCACCCCAAGTGACTTGGTCTTGATCAGAAACGACATCGGAGTCAACAAATCAGGGGAAGGAAAGCTCGCTGCAAATTGGAAAGGACCATACAAAATCAATGAGGTCTTAGGAAAAGGCTATTATAAAGTGACCGACTTGGACGACACTGAGTTACCAAGATCATGGCATGCTTGTAATATGAAAAAGGTACTATAGCTAAAAGCGAACTCTACTCCCTGATGTACTCTTTTCCCAACTTCATGATTTTTTCCCAAAACCAAAGGGTTTTTTCTGGAGAAGGGTTTTTAACGAGGCATCATAGTAGGGACTAAGGGAAATAGACTGTCAAAACCCTTAGTAGCAATGAAGTACCTCCCCAATTAATAAAGATCTTTTTAGCTTACAAATATCTCTAAAATTCCTTTGTTGCTTTCTCTTTCTACGAAACGCGTCGACTTAAGCTCAACAAAACGTGAAAATCCCATGACCGACCTAGATGGTCGTCAGGATAAAACGACGAGGTACAAGTCGGTGTAAAGAGGTTATAAAAGTTGATCGTAAAAAACTCAGAAACATTCCGACCCATAAGTCGAAATAAAGAACCGAGTAGAAAAAGAAAACGAATCGCAAAAATAACCTAAGTCATAAAAACTCAATGAAACGAAATTGAGTACTAGGAATAACAAAAGAGAGGTAGGAAAAGACCCAAGAAAAGATTAAAAGGCTGTCCTAAAGATCCTTAAAACAAAAAGGTTCAGAAAGGCAGACAAGCCAAAGAAAAGGTTTTTTCAGAAAAGATCAAGGGGAATTCGAAAAAATTGCAATCAGAAAAGCATGCACGCATAAGGTAACTTAAACCCTTATCCAAAAAAGGGGTATTTATTTTTTAACATAAACCCTTATTGAAAAGGGTATTATAAAGTGTTTTGTTTATGGCCTTAAAAGGCCAAAAAAATGTTCAAACACTACCCAAAAAAATAAATAAAGAGTTTAAAAAGAGGGGACCCACAGGCCGGGCCCCCAAATAGCCAACAAATTACTTTTTTGCAAGAGGAGTAGACAGGTCACCACCACCAGGATCAGGAGGAGCACCACCAAGAGAGGCATCCATAGGAGACAAAGAGGAAGTCGGAGGAACGGTAGAAGAACTCGGAGCGTCCTTAGGGCGAGGAGGGGACTCTATAATTCTCTGTCCCCGAGTCTTCAATTCTGACTCGGAAATAATCTCGGGGACAGGGGGATCCACAATGGCACCATCAATGACAACTTTATCAGGATCTAAAAGGGAAAGGTCCAGGTCAGGAGCAATGACTCCGACCTGCTCTCTAAAGATCCTCCAGGCCTCCTCAGCCCCATCAGCAATAGAGTCCTCCAACTCGGTATAGGCCCTCTGAGAATTAAGCAGCTCATTTTTCACAGACACAAGATTGTTAAATAAACTTTGGTAGCTGTCTTGTGCTGTCTTCCTCAAGCCCACCTCCATGTTGCATTGGGCTTGCAATTTCCTCTCCTTCTCCCGGAGGCTATCCCTCACCTCCTTCAACTTGGCGACTTCCTCCTTCAACTCCCTCTCCTGCTCTTGATATAAGAGAAGCCTTCCTTCCAGCTCCTCAACCCTCGAGGTCATCCCTAAAGAGCTGAGAGGAGCCTTCTCAAAAATATCTAAGAGTTTGCCACAAACCCCGCCGCCTTGAGGCTCTCCTCAATCAGAGTGGTAAGGTGGCGCCGAACAGAAACATCATTCATGCTTATACGAGCATGAGGATAGATGTTCTTTCGGACGAATGCAAGAGCATCCGCCTTAACCTCACCAGAAGAGCCAGACTCTAAAGCCTTGCGCTTCTTCTTCTCTGGCTCAGGAGAAGATCGGGCGGAGGGGGATGGCTGAGAGAAAGCTGAAGAAGAAATCATAATGGGCTGAGAGGGAGTCCCAATGTTCCGAGGAGGAGGAGGAGGAGAGATAACCGCCCTGGCGCCACCAGTCCTGACGCGAGACCTTGCTTTAGCCTCCTGGACTCTTTGGTAGGACTCCTGCGCGTTTGTCTTCGCCATCTCTAAAAAAACAATAGATAATAGGTTAAGACAAGTCGGAAAGGTCAATCAGGCAAGTCGGTAATCTAACAAACAAATAAAAGCTACCTAGCTGTGCCTGGACAAAGGTCGGAGACCCCTGGAGAAACTTTTTAGTGTCTAAGTAGGGGGCCCTCCCCCATACTTCTCGGAGGAACCCCACAATGGCCGCTTCTACCTCATCCAGGTCATCCAGACCATATTTCTCGCAGGGGGAGGCCTCCAGCCAGTACAAAGGGAAGCGGGGAGAAGAATTATCATCCAGGAAAAAGGGGTGGTGACCCTCTACAGCTTGAACTTTGAAAAAATAATTTTTAAAGTCATGGAAGGATTCGTCAAAAAGGGTAAAAACTCTCCGACCCTGTATGGCTCGGAAAGACACCCACTGTTGCTTATTGTTTAGCCCACTGAAGGGTTTGGTCATATGGAAGAGATAGAAAAAAATATTCAAAGAAGTCGGAAGCTCCAAAGCTTGGCTAATAAATTGATAAATTTTCAAAAAACCCCAAGAGTTGGGGTGAAGCTGGGTAGGGGCAACTCGACAGTGATGCAAAACAGATATCTCAAAGTTTGAAAAAGGAAGAAAAACACCCAAACGGGTGATCATACACTCATACATAAAGAAAAAATGAGGGGCCGCCTCATTGACCCTCCCAAAGCTAACCCGGTCTTCAGGACCCGGGACTACCAATTCATACTTCGGCTCGTCCTCCTCAGAAGTACAAATTCTGTGGTGAGTGCGAAGGTTGGTGATAAACTCAGTATCGACCGAGGGTTCCTCCCCTAGGACCGTGACATCAACCCACTGAGAAAGGATATCTACGGAAGCCATTTCTTTTTCTTAAAAAGGTAACAAAAAACCTACAAGGAAAAAAGAAAGGAAAAATAAAAAACACGGTCCCTAAAGGAGGAAATACGGAACTGAAGTCTACAAACCAACCTATCTACAAAATAAAGGCATGCAAATAGAAAAGCATGTTACAAAAAGAACTAACCTTTATCCGAAAATGAGGGTTGGAGAAAACGAAAGCCTTCGAAGATGAAAAAATGCAGCACGAACGAATGAAGAGGAAATTTGAAAAATCGCAGAAACGAAACAATGAAAGAGAGGGAAAGTATTTATAAGTACGTTATGGGCACAATGGTAAAAACGGGGCAGCCATTAATGAAAATGCACCGTTACCAAGACCATCAATCCCTACGCACATCCCTAACGGACACGACGCTTGATTAGACGTAACTGTCAGAACCAAAAGGTCACAAAAAGTCACGTCGGTTTCGAAACATCACGTCGATCCCCCAACAAGTCGGTTACAACCCCGAGTAGTATACTCGAACCCAAATCTTAAAGAGGAATTGGGCTCGAGTAGGGGCACTGTTCATACCCTGGCCCAACGAATAAGGCCCAGGATCCAAATAAAAAGGCCCAACCCAAAGGGTTGACTTCACCTTTCACCAGATCAGCCACTACGAAGTCGGTACTCGTCACGACTTGCTCCAAAGAAGTCGGGAACGAGGATTAGCTGACAGATAAGCACTCATTTGAATGAGTAACTGCCCCTAGAATCTCTCTAACCACTTCACGAGCCATATCTTAACTTCCCTAAGATAAAGGGACGGTTAACACCCTAGAAAGGTGGCACTACTCCAACGGTGGTTATTGGTTCACCACTATAAATACACTGACACCCCTCAGGTATCTCTAAGTCCCAATACTCTCTAGACCTGCTAACACCCTTGCTGACTTAGGCATCGGAGTGTCTTTGCAGGTACCACCCCCCATTCTTTCGCACGCACAGGTCGGACGGAGGGCACCGAGTTTCAGACCCCCTTGAAAGCCTCCTCCTTCATACGTTTGGGCCAACCAACGCCATCCAGCCCATTAATCTCCGGTTACCCACCGTAACATTATATTTGATATTGTCCAAAATTAAATTGAAATTATGTTCAAAGTCTTAATACCGTAATTGAGGTATAATTAATACCTAAAATTTTAATAAGTAAATACCTAAAATAAGTTAATTAGATAACAACAATTAATACCTAAATTATTGAAAAGGAATTTTTAATAAATGTGAGGAATAAAAATAAAAAAAATTAATAAATAATATTAGTATTTAAATGAAAGAGTTGATAAAGAATAATAATTATAAGTAAAAATAGTATTTTTATTTTGAAAAAAAAATACATGAGAAATTGTTTAATAATCCGTGCCATGTACATAATAATAAATTGTTCAATAATTCGTACTATGCACGTGATAAGTTTGAAATTATAATTTTAAATTATTTTATTAAAATTAATTTAAATTGTAGTAACTGCGTTTATTTTTTTTTAATCTAATGTTATGTGTATCAACTCTAATATAGTTATTAATCGTTTTTGTTGATCTACTTTTTTTCTCGTCTAAATTTATGATTTAAAATAACAATTATAAATATTAATAATTAAACAAATTATTATATTATAATTATTTACGTTTTATTCCCAAAATTAAAAACAGGCTATTTCTTTTTTATTTAATGGTTTTTTATTTATACTACCAGTATATATTAATCGATTAGTCAATGATTTTTTTATTCGTATGATATATTTATTTATTTTGTTTAAATAATTTTAAATCTTTTCTTATTTAAATACACATATATTAAGTCACATATATTAATTATTTTTTGATTTTTTTATTATAAATAATTTTTTTAGCCTACAATAATTATACTAATTTTGTTATTCCATTAATACCATCATATGCGTAATAATATTCATAAATCATACTAATTTCCGTATATATATATATATATATATATATATATATATATATATATATATATATATATATATATATATCAATTGTTTAGTTAATAATTTTTTTATTTTTAGAATATATTTATTGTTTTAAATAATTCTAAATACTTCTTTTTATATATATATATATATATATATATATATATATATATTAATTTTGTTAAATAATTCTAAATATTTGTTATATATATATATATATATATTAATTGTACATATAAAAATTTAAGTCACATATGCTAATTATTTTTTTGTTATGATTATATATATATATATATATATATATATATATATATATATATATAATCTACACAGTCGAGTAATAATTTTTTATTTTTTATATTCATGCATATTCCCCATTCCTCTTCATGCGTATGATTAACAATTTTTTTAAATGGTGATATTTTAATTTTTTTCTTTCACATATTTTTATATATTAGAAAGAAAGCAAAATCATGTATTGTGACTCTTTTTTCTTTTTCACGCCTTAATCTTAATTAATCAATTTTGTGTCCAAAACAAGTATTAGTTAATTTTAATTAAACTTTTAATCATTCTAATTTATTAATAAATTACATTTCTCTTAATAATTGCATTACTAATCTGAAATATAAAAAAAAGGTGATACATATATAAAAAAAGAAAACAAACTTAAAAAAAATCATATTAAAAAGTTTAAAAATAACATATCCATAAAGAATAGTCATAATATATAAATTGAGACAACAATTTAAATTTCTCTAAAACTAATTTAATCAACTACCAATATTAGAACTAAATTATTTAAATAATATTTAATATATTCTAATCCTTAGATACGTATAGATTAGAGTCATTATTGTAACAACTAACCGAAATAATATCATAAGATCGAATACTTATAATCGGTATAAATTCAGACTATCTTCTTGTTAAAATTGTCAAATTAAATTGACTTTTATTCTCTTCAATGGCATTACATTAATGCACCAAAAGACCGGTTGTAACACCCTCACTATCAGAAGTCACGCTTCCGGCTGCACTTCTCTGATAGAAAGAAATATTACGACTACTTTACATACTAAATATTAAAATAGGAGCCTGTGACTCGATACTGTATCGCTGATTCCTTTAAAAATCGGAAATAAATACTTTATCTTAAGAAAAATACAACCAGGCATAGATTCATATACAAGACTCCTTATATATATATATATATAACATACAACTCTTATCCCTCTTACAAAATTGTAATAACAAAGACGAGAGAAGAAAATAATCTAATTAATTCAACAACATATAAACCGAACGCAGTATAACTTCTCTTAAAGCTTCTTCTTCTGGTTCCTGAAAAAGTAAAGCTGTAGGGGGTGAGAACCTAACCACACGGTCTCACCATGGAGTTTCAAAGTTGTCATAAGAAGATATTTAATAGGAAAACTGTTTTCAAGCTCAGTGATTATCATTGCCTTATGAATCTTTTAAAAAAACCAATAGGTAATCGTTTAAAACCTTTTCAAAGAAACAATGTTTAATCTTTCAGAAATCCGAAACCTTTCCTTTCTTATAAGAAAATCTCAATCAGAAACCAACCACGCAATCAGATAACACAATCATTAATTCAACACCAAAGTTCAATCTCAAATGTAGCACGCCAGGACAAACACAGGCAAGGCAGATAAGGAAAGCACAAGTAGGCAGCAGTTACAGCAAATAGTTCAAGTAGCAGTTACGAACAGTTTAGCAATTAGGCAAACCAAAACAAGTTCAAACTCAAGCAAAGCATACAAATGCATATGATGCATGTCTGTCCTATGGCTGATGAGGCTCATCTGTCGGTTATCCAGCCAACCCGACAAGTCTGAATTGTACTTAGACTGTCCCCCGACGTGCATCCCCAAGAGTCTATGCATAGCTTTTTCTCAAATAATCAATATTACTCAATGGGGGTAACATTCCCGGGAATTTATATAGTTCCCGGTCACACACTTACGTCGTAGGGTCAATAGAGTATCGAGTTTTCAACCTGATACACGTGGTGGCAAGCCACGGCACTTACTCCAGGGAACCTCGTATCTCAGATATTTCAAATTCATAAGCCATGTGAATAATTCAAAGTTCACATCTCAACATTCTCAACATCATAATCATTCATCAATCCAAATCTCATTTCTAAGTTCATTTCAAAGCCATATTTCAAATAAAATCCTCATCATCCTCTTTTTCATTCTGTTCGTTAACAATCTCAATTCCAAAATAAAATTCTTTCTTTGATAGACAAATCAATCTTAAAACGTATAATGCTTAAAAACAAATCTTTTTTAATTAATTACTTTAAATAAAACTTTCAATTTTATAAAATTTCGGCAGCATCTCCTCTAAAACTCGGACACTACCACCCTTTTCGGGTCCCATCCAAACATCTCTCAAACCTTTTCTCAACCATTTCCAAATCTCAAACATTTTCCAGAATTGAACCAGTTCCAATGTCAAATTATTTTCAAATCAACCAATTCTAACAATAAAACTCTTTTTAAAATCGAATCAGCTCAAATATTAAATCATTCATAAAATCAAACTAACTCACAATCAAACTGCTCCCAGAATCAATTTATTTTCATATCTCAAATTATTTCCAAAATCGTTTCTTTTGTATTACTAAGTAAACTCTAAAACCAAGAAAATCCACCTTTCTTAATAATCAAGTAAATGACATTCCAAACCGGTTTTTATCCACAACCACACACCACTCACGCAATCAAGCACCCAATAATTCAGTCCAACAAACCATCACATCCATAAGACAAATATAATCACAGAAGTAAATCTCTTTGCATCAATATCTATTTATCACAACTCTGTAATATAAAATAGATTTTAAGAAAACCCCTACCTCGTTCGAAATTCAACTACGCGACAAACTGCATTTCTATTCTTATCCCACAGCAACAACATCAATACTGACCGTCCCCGCAGCAGCCACAGCTTCTAAACACAGCCTTAGCTCAATTCTAAAACATTAATGTCGCGTACAACTCAATAATCTATAACAGAACAGAAACTAAAAGAGTTTGGAACAAGGAACGACTTACTGGACTTATGAATAATCGAGAAAATGGAGCAACAGCAGCTCCGGTGACTACGCAGCACCTTGATGCCGTACACAACAGTCATAGAACTCAGCAATTAAGACCCGTAACTCGATCCTATAACACCAAGACCTTAGATCCTCAAATAACTTAAAACAAAAATACTAATTTAAAGGTTTCGGAACGCATCGCTTACCCAAACAAGGACGAATGGCTGAACTGAAATAACGGTAACTCCGATGGTGGTTCCAGTGATCACTGCCACGTTCCCAGTGACCCGAACGGCGGCAACGACGATGCAACAGTTCAGAACAAGAAGCAGCGGCGGCGGATAGCTGAAATAAACATGCAGTGACGATAGAGGTTCCCAGAATCCAAAAGAATAGAAGCCAAGCTTAAAACCCTTACCGGTAGTGCACACTCCGGCGGCGGCAGCGGGGTTTTGAGTTGCAGAAGCGGCGGTGGCTGGTGTGGGTCTCTTCTTTCTCTCCTCTGCTCTCGTGCTTTCTCTCTCTCTCTCACTCTGTGCGACCTGACAGCTTCCCCCTCGACGATACGGCGGCGGCAGACACGGCTGGGAGATGCGGCGACGGCGGCTGGCTTCGCGTTGGACGGCAACGACAGGAAAGGCGAGCAGCGGCGACGAAGGCGCGGCGGCTCCAAGCCCGCGACCTCCCTTCACTCGCGAGCCATCTCTCTTCGCGATCTCAACGGCGACGATGAGCAGAAACCGCAGCTTCCTGGATGGCGGCGGCGGCGCAAGCAGCAGGACACAGCGGCAGCGACAGTCTGCGAGGATGGTGCGACCTCCTCCACCAGCACTCCCCTCTCTCGGATCTCCCTCTTCTCTCTTTCCTTTCACCCTATTCTTTCTTTTCTGTCTCTGTTTATCTCTCTCTCCCTCAACGTTTCTTTTGTTTTCTGAAACACTTAGGTCTAGACTTGGGGAAAGGAAGGGAAGGCGGTGGGGTAGAGGGTTAGAACTAGGGTAGTTTAGGTAATTTTAATAAAATTAGGAGTATAGAATATTAATTAAAAATTTAGTTTAATCCTTTAAAATTATTATATTTTTTTAAATATTATTTAGTTATCAATTTGTTAATTGACTTTCAATCAAGTGTTTTAATTTAAAATTAGAGATAATATAATTAATTTTCTTCATCCGATAAAATTGAAACTATTAAATTCCGAATTCTCAATTATTTAAACCAAATCATATAAAATTCTTATTATTTTACAATTATTAAACTTTATAATTTAAATATAAAAAATAATTCAATAATTATAAAATTGAATAAGAATCTTAATTTATTTCAAACTCAATTAATCAAAACTTACTTTAATTATCTTTAATAAAGAAATTTCTGAAATTAAACCTATAAATAAATAATTAAACTTAAAATTAATTTATAATAAATTTTTCAAAAATATTAGGACTTATACCGATAGTTTCTGAAAAAATACAATATTATTTTTAATACAAAAAGCTTAAGAGAAAAAAATTTAAATATAGTACCAATCTTTGAATTGCATCTTCAAGGTTGGCACGAATTTTTCAAAATTGAACCTAAATCGAGAAAATTCGATCTCATTATATGCTCCACTTCGAATATTTTTTGACAAACGTAGAAAACGTAGAGGAGATGTGACTTGAACTTGACCTACAAAACTCCTTAAAAACAATTGCCCAATAAAAAAATAATAACAGATTAGAAAAAAAATGCTTTGATTCTTAGATTTAGACTCACTAACCACAAAGAAACACTATATGCCTTTAGTAGTACAAAAATAATTATAGAAATTAATTATTGCAATATCAATTTACCACTATGAACGTTAGTATCATATTTATAACAATTAGAATTATAAATTTATGTTTAACTTTTTATATAATTATAATTAAGATATTTTTTAAATCAGTATAATTATACATTATTCATTAAATGCTAATTGTAATATAATTCTAATAAAGATTTTTTAAAATAAATTTAGAAGAAAAAATAGTGCATTTATTTTGAAAAGAAAATAAATTTATGAGAAATTGACACCTTACTTTCATTAGTTGGGGAAAAATCTAATTTTAGTATATTAAATAGATTATTTTATATAATTATAATAAAGATATTTTTCTAAATTGGTATAATTATGTATTATTCATTAAATGCTAATGGTAATATAATTATAATAAAGATATTTTTCTAAAAATAATTTTAGAAGAGAGAATAGTGCTTTCATTACATGAGAATAGTATTTTCTAAAAATAAAGATATTTTCCTAAATTAGTATAATCATGCATTATTCGTTAAATACTAATTGTAATATAATTATAATAAAGATATTTTTCTAAAAATAATTTTAGAAGAGAGAAGAGTGCTTTAATTACATGAAAATAGTACTTTCTAAAAATAAAGATATGTTCCTAAATTAGTATAATGATGTATTATTCATTAAATATTAATTATAATATAATTATAATAAATATATTTTTTATAAAATAATTTAGAATATAAAATAAGAAAGTTCATTTTGGAGGGAAAATAGAGTCATGAGAGATCGACACATCACCTTCATTAGTTGGGGGAAAACCCAATTTTAGTATATTAAGTAGATAAGTAGATAAGAAGATTATACCATTTGAATAATAACTCATTAATTATTAAAATAAAATTTTTATTTGTACATTAAAATAAACTATTAATATATTTATGTATATATATGTAATTTAATTTATTTTTTGACTATACTATATACACTCAAATTAACTATATATGTTTGACTTCTGCGTCGGGTTGGGCCTTCGAGTTTCTGTATGGGGTCTAGGCCAGTTTTGGCCCGGATCTCTGACAAAAAAAACCCATTAGTTTAATTTGATGCCATCTATTGAACTAGGGGTGTACGCGGATCGGATCAGATTGGATATGGCTGAAAATTCGATTCGATCCGCACAATTTCCATCGGATCGGATCAGATATGATATCCGCGTTTTTTAGTACCGGATCCGATCCGCAAATATGCGGATCGGATCGGATTGTATATCGAATATATCCACATAATTGAACATTCTCTTTTTAATTATATTTCTATGTAAAAAGTTCAATAAAAACATTTCTTTTAAACTTTTAAACTTATTTATTCCTAAAATATTTTTAATCAAACTCTTTCTAAATAACAAAAATAAAATAATACTATATATGAACAATAACTACTAACTAAAATATACAAACAAGTAAATATAATACCAAACATATATATTTATTTATTTTTTAATTATTATTGTGCAGATCTGCGGATTCGCGGATCAGATACGTAGATGTAGAGCAGATAGCCGCGATCCGATCCGCAATCCACAATTTTCAAATTGGATGCGGATATTTACCGCTATATTGAACTATCAAAAAAAAAACTTTGATGCGCCTTCATCTGGCTACAATGATTTTTTCAGAAACATTGATGATTGTGGGAGCATGAAGATGGATCCTTGTTAAGCCCATTGCTTTGTTACTTCGGGTTGTATGCTCGAGTTTGTTAAGATCATATAAATAGAATTCGGAATTCCACTTAGGACTCACCGGCATCATTTTTATCTTTTATTTCTTGGCTTTTACTACATACCTTTTTTTTGGTCCAATTATGGGAAAATATTAGATGCTTTTGAAGGTTGAAACACATCTAAACACCATTTTCAATTTTTCATAACACATTATTAGAGGCACCCATTTTCAGCTCTAAGGACTTGATTTCCTCAGAAATTATTGGATACAAGCAGGACGTAGATTATGATCTTATGGAAGCTGTCACCATACACGTTGTTTCTAATCTCTAACATTAATTTACAAATGTTTTTACAAATTGGGGTTGATTCTGATCTCAACAACTCTAATACAACTAGACTGAATTCATTGAAAATAAAAGAGATACTCTCTTTCAAACAAAAATCTCAGGAAAAGAAAATCCACCTCAAGATTTGAAGAAAGAAAGACATTGACGTTGCAGATTTGCAGCTACAGTTTACAAAACACCTTATCTACGCCGAACAAAACAAACAAGTACAATTTCTTAATAACGGAGAATTAAAATGAAAACAAAAAAACCAGGGCTACCCAGAACAAAAACCTTTCATACATAGCCTTCAATTAAAGTAGGTTTCTTCTCTTCTTCTTCACCATTTTTCTTCTTATTCTTCCTTTCATCATCTTCAATTCCCAAACCTTGCAATTCATCAATGCAAGGTTCTTCTTCACCTTCTCCCAATTTAGCTCCTTCTCCAAGCACAATTTCATCCACAACCTCCTCCACCTCGTCGCCGCCGCTACCACCAGAGACTTTCACCTCATCGCCGCCTTCTTCGCATCCTTTCTCGATGGCACATGCTCCGGGCGGCTCGTTCGGCTCGATCCCGATCACGGCGTCGGAGGTTCCCTCGGCTGGCCACGGGTCGTTGACGCAATCTCCGGCGGTCTCGTCATCGTCATCGGAGAAAATCCCGGCGGCAGACTTCACGGCGGAGGCTGCTTTGAGGAATGCTTGGTGGATAGATTCAGGCGGAAGAGCACAATCTTCAAGGCCTGCGTCTTCGAGGCGCGGGGGTAGAATCTGCTGCAGTAACCCGTGTTGTTCTTTGGTGGACTCCATTGGAAAATCAGGTACCGTTTCCGAATTAGATCTTTTTTGTGATTTTTTTATTTTTTTATTTTTGGGAAATCAAACCCTATTTACTAAATCTCAGGGGAGGAAGCGGTTGCTATCTTAAGCTCGGGAATGTGGCGGTGAATGAGGATGCTGCTTCTGTGAGTGTCGAGAAACCTCTATGGGCTTCGTGAATTTGGACTTTCTGCTAATTTTTTATAGGATTTTTGTTGTGCAGACCAGGTGGCCTACAATTCACGACAAATAAAACTCCAATGATGGAATAAAAGTATAAAACCAATTTGAATTGGTCCAGTCATGATTAAGTTGAGGGGGAATTATATCTTGTGCATGTAAGTAATTTATTTACCAACCATAATTTTATAAATGGACCCTTCTTTTATAATTTCTAAACAACTCTCCTATAACCTATTTTGAATTTTTTGGGTTAATTACTTAATTTTATCTATTTTTTAAATAAATAAATTATTTATTTACAAAAATATTTGGATTTTTTTAAATAAAATAAAAAAATTATTATTTTTTTAAACCCAATTTTTTTTATTTTCTAAGTACAATTTTTTTTAATGTGCGTTCGTCTAAATAGTATATAGATTATCATTGTTCTCTAAATAGTATATAGATTTTTAAACAGTATATAGGAATAAACAAAAATTACACAAACAATAAGTATGATTTCTTCAATATCGCCGGCGTCAATAGCAACTATTATCATCGTCTCCAAAAATACACATGTACACAAGAATAAGTCATATTTAACAAGAATTTCTTTAATTATAAATTAAAAAAAATTATTACTTCCCAAAAAAAAATACGACTTATTCTTGTGTATGTATTGGGACATAGCCATTAAGACATAGACACTTGAGACATAAACATAAAATATTTGTGTTTGTGTATAGTGTTTGGAAATAATAAACATGACACTAGTGTAGTGTCTGATATTATGTTTGGTTGCAAAACACAAGAACATTACATGATTAAAAATGACTATTTTATCCTCATAAATTAAATTAAAAAAAAAATTAATATTAAAAGTAAAAAAAAAATGAGTGAGATAAAAACCCTTATTCTTCACCGTTTATCGTCAGTTATCCCTACCCCCAAAACACTTTCTTCTCCTTAGTTGCTCTCCTCTTTCGTGGATGTCTTCACCTTGCACGCTGGCCGCATCTACCCTAAATCCTCTCCTCCATCTCCGTATCCAGTGCTTGTTTTCTCGTGTGGCTCTGTCCCTTGTTTTGTTTGTCGCGAATTCCTCTTCTCCACTGTGTATACGTTCAATTTTTATGGAGGCCAGGTATAATGTTCTTCTTTCCATCAATTTCTTGCTCTTCCAAGGTTTAATTGAGAATCAATGGAGAAAAGCTGCTTAATTTTTTTGGTTATGCTCAAAAAATCAAGAATTGGTGACATTGAATGAGTGTTAATTGTGTTAGATTGCTAAATATATATGTAAATTGGATAACATTTGAAGCCTTTAAGCTCTTGATCCCAGTGTTTTTTTAAGTAGGTATTGCTTTGACACTTCAAATTTTGTATCTTTTTAGTTGAAAATCATATGGGCGTTATAATCCCCCTCTCTTTTTTTAATATTTTATTTTATTTATTATTTAATTTTTCCATTAGTAAATGTAGTAGTAAAATGAAATTTATTTTGACATACAAAATTTTGATAGACTATTTTAATGTTAGTTGTAGCTACTATGGCAGCACTTGATGTTGATGCTCACTAATTTCTTACTCAATTTACTAATTGTTCATTTTTCCATAGCTTTCATTTTAGGTTTGATGAAATGTTATAGTCAATCTTTTTCTAGCATGTGAGCTCGCTATAAGCATGTTTTACAATTAATATCCAACACATAGCTTAATTTGTTCAGAACGATTCATCATCACTTCCTAACAAACAATAAAAAATAAATGTATAAAAATAAATAAATTATAATATCCAGTATGACAACACTAAAAAATAAACTTTTTTTTATCATTTCAGTTAAACTTCAAATAGAGAAAACACTCATTACATAATCACATACTCATATTATCAAGCTAATAGTTTTTGATACATAAATGGAGAACTCTTAATTTAGTTACCATCACCTATAATCTATTTTATTGACCAAAACAGAGAAAACAAGATAACCCAACATAATACTCCAACCAAATCCTATTAAAAATATAATCATTTCAGATATTTAAAACTATAAATTTACATACCCAGAACAGGGAGCAGAAGAGTACCTAACACATATGTGCTCAAAAAGAAAAAAAGAATATCCAATATAACAACATACAAATACAACATACAAACAAACAAAAATATTATAATTATGTCAAACCTTGAGTTGAGTTTTCTAGCACAGATGAAGGAGAAAGATTGTGATAGAACAATAAAAAACTTTAGAAAAATAGCAGCACACACAAGTGGAGAAGACACAAAGCTGCAGAAAGCCAGAAACAGAGGAGAGGAGATTAGAATTAGTTAAAATTTGTGAAAAGAAGAAGGAGATTGTCTTAGAATAATAAAAAGCTTCACAAAATCAACCAACACATACCCACAATGAAGAACACACAAAATTTCAGGAAACAGAAGACAAGAGCTCAGAATTGATTAGGATTTATAAAAAGAGAAGGAGAAATTTGGAATTTAAAAAAATCAATGAGGATAAAATTGTCCAAAAAAAAGGTTTTAGATCTGTGTCCATGGCTTCAATTCCGTGTCTCACCATTTGGAAGAGACACAAAATACTCTTGTGTGTAACCATATCTCTCATTTTTTTTGTGTCTCATACAACAAACACTGAATGTGTGTCACTGTGTCTATGTCTTTGATGGACATGGACAATAACCAAACGAGCCGCTATGTACTATAGAGACGATGATAATAATTGCTATTGTTAACCTTCCAACTTTTTTTCTTCACCTAATCTGATATTTATGAAAAACCATATTGAAGTTGGCTGGAGAATAAGGCGAACTCTATAAAAATATAGAAATTCGCCAAAGGGTTTGGAAAAATAATAAATTTTTTTATTTTTAAAAATTTTTAAAATATCCTTTATCAAAAATTTAATATTTTGCAATTAAATTTTATTTATTAAAATATTTTTGAATAAATTATTTTGTTTTGTGACTAAACTATATTTTTACAAAAATATCCTTTAAAATATTTTTTATTAAGATATCTTTCAATAAATTTTTAGTTACTAAATTATAATTTTACAAAAAAAAGAATTAACAACATTTTTTTTGTATATTTTATCAATGCATATTATTAAACATGATTTTACAAATTCGGTTTAATATTTTTTTATATTTTTCTATTAGTCTTATAGGAAGAATTTTTTTAATTTAATGTTAAAATAATATGCATTAATATCACAATTTAATCATTAGAAAAATAATATTGACGAGTGTTCATATCCGGGTCCAACAGATAAAAGTCAGGCCCAATAAAAATAAAAGACTCATCTTTTAAAGGTGGACCTTACTATAAACTCAATCTCTTTAAAGAGGTTAGGCAAAAATATAAAAGTCTAAATCTATTCAACTAAACAAGTAACTGCCTCTTTAAGCCTCTCTAACTGACTCTATCACATCTAGAAGGTAAATCCCAATAAAACCCCAAGATAAAGAGAACACTTATCTATCCGAAAAAATAGAACTACTCCAACAAACCGTGGTTATCTATTCTACTAGAACCCCAGGTATAACACACGTTCTATTCTATTAAAAACCTGCTTAAAATATTGGTAAAGGATTCGATGGTTCCAAAATATTTGGACCATTAAATGGTCCAAGAATAAAACATGTTTTTTAAGTTTTTTTAATAACTGCTAGATAGTCATTTTCTAATTTTAATTACAAATTAACCCCATATATTTTATTTAATCATAAAAATTATTTTTTATTTTATAAATTATTATTTTATCATTAATCTATTATGTTTATTAACAATAAAAAATAAAAACAATAACGAATTAGATCTTCCATTGATCATAACAAACTTTTTTGCTATTCCAATCGATTAAAAGATTATATTTGATCCGTGACGTACGTCTAGGATTGTGAAATTGTGTTTCTTTGAAAATCAATCGATTGGATTATCAAAACAATCGATTGAATTTCAGGTTTCCCATAACTCAATCGATTGGACTACAGGTTGTTATCACAAAACAATCGATTGAAAATTGCAAGGCAGCATGCTTTTTGCAAAAATCAATCGATTGGTCATATTACCCAATCGATTGAACGATGACTAAAATATGGGTTTTTAATAATTCAATCGATTGCTTATACTACCAAATTGATTGAATGCTTCAAAACAACCTGAGGTCTCACAATTCAATCGATTGGTTGTGTTACCCAATCGATTGAAGTCATCAAAACAATATGGGTTTGCCGAATTCAATCGATTGGTTGTGCTACCCAGTAAATGGTACATATGGTACATAAAAGACACATAAAATTGATTAACCATCACTAACAATTCCTAAGCACAAAAATCACAAGTCTATTCAAATACGTAAAATATATTATCATTTATTCAAAAGAGAGAATGCATAACCAATTACCCTAAAGAAGACTGAAAGTTTGGAGTCCTATTCATTTATGCAGTCAATCACATTCACATGCTCAAGTGAATAAGCTCAAGAAGATAATGTTATAAGAATGCAAAATTGACATCACAGTTTTAAGATCTGAATATAACTAAAACTAAAAGACGGACGGGACGCAATTCTTAGTGGATTAGGATCAGCCTCAATTCTTTCCATTAATATCAAGTTCTAGATATGCAATTGTGTAACACCCTAACCTTTAACACGTCATGATCGTACCAAAAGTAAGGAGTTACTAACCTGTTCTCCTTATTTACTATTTAATATTGAGCCTTTAGGTCGATATCGCGTTTCAGTTTATAAAAAAATACCAGAAAATTATTTATAGTAATTAAAATCACACAATTATTAATAATAGTAAATGCTATACAAATGAATTCAATATAAAACTCAAATACAATACCTATCCATCTGGATAAAATAAAACTTAAAGCAACAAGGGTGAGGGAACTCTATAAAAATAACAGGAATCACAAGTTAATCTACTAGTCGTCTACATCTTCTAACTGAATCTTCGAACCTGTGTCACTGAAAGGGTGGAAGATTTTGGGGTGAGAACAAACCACACGTTCTCAATAGGGAATAGGAATGCCGTAAAAGTAATGAATTTAATGCAAATAATTAACTTACTTAGTAAAACTATTTTGTTAACCCTTTGGAAATACTTTTATTTCTACTTTAGATAAATAATTACTTTTCTTTAAATTTCTAAACTCAAAACAAAACTTAAATATAAAACTAGTCACATTTTCTGTCTCTCAGCCACATAGTTAATCCTCAGTCAAAAGTCAACTCGTAATCACTTTAATACACTCACAAACAAATACTACAAGGAAGAGATTCAATTTAATGCACAAGCAAGTCACAACAAGACAAACAATACAATCACAAAGTAATAAAATAAGCAAGCGCAATCAAATGCAAATGTGCAAACAACATGATGCATGTCTATCCCTAACGCAGGCTATGAGCTCATGTGTCGGTTGCCTACCCGCTCCCGACATTACCAGGCACAAGTCCCAGATATGGCTTTTCAGATGCATCAGTGTGCTTATAAGTCGTACGGCTAGGCCGCATCAGTGTGACTTTCCAAATCAATAAGCGTACATCTGGAAAACAGTTCTCAGTGTGTGGGCGTCCCCACTTTACATTTGGCACTAAGGCCCAAACAATGTCACATCTCAAACAATGTCACATCTGCTCTCCTGTGGCAGACGCTTCATTAATTAATATAATCCTTTAATCTTTGTTCTCTGCTCTCCTGTGGCAGAGATTCCTTTTTCTTAAAAAAATAAGCTCAAAACAACACTTAGAACAAAATCTCTCCTTACAAAATTGGATTTAAAACATTATGTTTTTCTTAATAAATCTAGTTTAAAAATAGAATACACCTTTTCTCAACTAAATAAATCTCAAATAATTTAATTTTTCAAAACCAAATCTTTTAAAATAACTTTTCAAATAAAACCTCAGATTTTATAAAATTTCGGCAGCACTTCCCCTAAAACTCGGGGTTAGCCACCCTTTTTCGGGTCCCAACTGAACCATTTTCAACCTCTTTTCAATCGAGAAATCAAGTACATATTCATCAAATTCAGTCACATACACAACTCAAACTCATCATTCAGTCATTTCAAACAATCATAAATTATTTACAAATATCCACTAGATTTCCATAGCATTCATAGTTTAAAAACAGTTAATTTCAGAACAAAATTCCTACCTTCATACGAAATCAAAATAACAGAAGTTTCGAAGAAGCTTTCTGATCGAGCTGCTGAAGGAGAAAGCGTCAGAAATCGTCTGTGCTTCCTAAAACTCCAGTTAGCCGAACTCAAGGGGCAGGAGAGCTACGTCACCGTCGACTTCCACTGATCAAAAGTGACGCTAATACGTAGAGGAGAAGGATACGAACACTTTTATCGGATTAGATTTTTTATTTGATTTACGAATCTCAAGAAATTAAAACCGGAAGCTCGAATGTTCTATGGTTTCTCAATCTCTCTCCCTTACGGCTTTTCCCTTTTTCTTTTCTCTCAAGTTCCATTCGGTAAAGCATGAATGAAAGAAATGGGAGTGATTAAAGCTAATGGGAATGGATGGAAATTTGTGGTAGCTAAGGCATTTAGGTGTCATTCAAACAAGCCACGTTTACTTCTTCTTTTGTACACTTGGAACCTTGACCAAGTGAATGAGATAATGGGAAGAATATATAATGACATTCCATGATTAAAATAAATATTGGCTAGGTGTCAAGGTTAATAAATAAAAGAAAGCATGTTTTATTATTATATATATACATATGCATAGTAAATCAAGTTCCATTTCCTTTCTTTGGTTCCTTTGAAGGCTACGTTAGGTACCTTCCAAAAATAATAATAATAATAATAATAATAAATTTTGTCTAATCAAAATAATTTTTTTGATAGATAATTTAAATTTAACAAGATAAGTAATAATTAAATTAAACTTTAATAATGATAAAATTTTATTTAATTATTTTGTTGAAAATAGTTTTTTTAAAAATCACATCTCAATATAATACAATAATTTGTAAATAGTCAATTATTTAATTTATAAAAATTTGGGGTCTTACAAATTGCAAGATCTAGAACTATGATTTACGTAAATTACAATTTGAAGAAATGAGATTTCTTCAAATGAATATGAAAGAGTATCTAAATCAAAATAAAACCTTAAAAATTGAAGATAGAATTTTAAAAATAAGATAGATAAATAATAAGATAATAATTTATAAAAACGATAACAAAATTGAAAGAGGCGTAGTACACACTTCAATCAATTGGGTAGCACAACCAATCAATTGAATTTGGTAAATCTATATTGTTTTGATGAATTCAATCGATTGGTTAATACAACCAATCGATTGAATTGTGAGATCTCAAGTTGTTTTGAAGCATTCAATCGATTGGGTAGTATAAACAATCGATTGAATTATAAAAAAAAAATCCACATTTTAGTCATCCTTCAATCGATTGGGTAATATGACCAATCGATTGATTTTTGCGAAAACCATGCTGTCTTGTAATTTTCAATCGATTATTTTGTGACAACAACCTGTAGTCCAATCGATTGAGTTATGGGAAACGTGAAATTGAATCGATTGTTTTGATAATCCAATCGATTGATTTTCAAAAAAACACGATTTCACAGTCCTGGACGAACGTCACGGATCAAATATAATATTTTAATCGATTGGAATAGTCAAAAAGTTTATTACGATCAATAAAAGATCTAATTCGTTATTGTTTTTGTTTTTTATTGTTAATAAACATAATAGATATATGATAAAATAATAATTTATAAAAAAAATAGTTTTTATGATTAAATAAAATATATGGAGTTAATTTGTAATTAAAATTAGAAAAGAACTATTTAACAGTTATTAAAAAAACTTAAAACATGTTTTGTTCTGGGACCATTTAATGGTCCAACGTTCTGGGACTATCGAATCCAGTGCCAGTTAACTTGAGTATCGGAGTCTCTTGCAGGTACCACCCCTACCTCCTCACGAAGAACTCAGACAGACAGCACTTTGGCATATCAAGTCGGACGCTGCCACACAAAAGGATCTGCACCTCACGTTTAGGCCCAAATCAATGTTTCAAGTAACCCTCGAAATAAAGAGTATCTTAGTAAAAAAAATTAATCATTACAAAATATTTTAAAGGATATTTTAATAAAAATATAATTTAATTATTAGAAAATTAATTTGTTAAAGGATATTGTAGTACACAAAATTTAATTACAAAAAATAAAATTATTATTAAAAGATATTTTTGTAAAAAATAATTTATTTTTTTAAAAAATAGATAAAATTGATATTAGTTAACATAAAAATGTTAAATAAGTTAAAAAATTTTTTTAAAAAAAATTATAAAATATATATATATATATATATATATTTTACAAATAAAAAATATTATTTTAACATTTTAAAAAAAAAGTAAAATTTTCTCCAAAAAAATTAAGGAGCAGGTAATTTGAAAATGACAATGTGAAATTGGCACTTGGCACATAATTTATAAATGAAATATGGTATCAAATTTTTTATTTTCAGTACGACAAATAAAAGTAGATATTAATAAAAGTAGAATATGACTAAGGTATTATGGAAGGTGAATGATAGTATAGAGAAAAAAAAATCATATAGATTTAAAGATATGCTTTTTTGTTCATATATTATGCAATGAAATACATGGCTTGAATGATGTAATGATAATGCAAGAAAGAAAAAATAAATTTTATAATTATTACAGTGTAGTTAGACTGATAGAGTTGGAAGTGAGTCAAGCTAGCTTATGAGTCCGCTCGAGTTCGATTTGTTAATAGTTCGATAAGCTAAATTCGTGAGCTGGTGAGTCGAGTTTGAACTTAGAAGTGAACTCATAAATTAAATGACTTAAGTTTGAGTTTAGATAAGTTTAGCTCATTAGTTCGTGAGCTAACTCGATTATATATATAACATTAAAAATATAAATTAAATGCATATAAGATATGCGTATTAATAATTTAATATGTATATATATTAATATTTTTTATTATTTAAAATTTTAGAGTCATTTTTTATGTATAATTTTAATGTAGGACATAAATAAAAAATTTATAATTGATAAATAGACAATATATAAAATTTATCTTTTTTTTTAATATTTGTTAATATATATAAGTTATAATTTATTGATATAGAATTATAGATTATGTTCTTATTATTTGAGTCAGCTCGTGAATTCGGGCCAGTTCGTTAGTTCGGACCAGTTCGTGAGCTTTCGTTAAGTCGAGTTTGAGCTTACGAAATAGGCTCGACTATTAATGAGTCGAACCGTGAGTCAAGATTAGTTTTCGTGAGCCGAACTTGAACTTGGTCTAGCTTGACTTAGCTCGACTCACTTTCAACCCTAAATTAGAGATTACTATTTTTATTATGGAATAATAAAAGCGAAATTTTTGGAAATCGAAGGATTACCTGATATTGTGTTAAAGTTCTTTATTTCTAATATAGTATTAAATAAAAATTATTACAGAACATCGTTTAATAATTTAAGCCATAACTTAAACATGAGGAGTCTAGGGAAGGCCGCGAGACGTTGAAACGCCGGCGATAACCTCGATTGCAAGACAAGAGAAGAGAGAGGGAGAGATCTTGCGTGCGACGCACAGTGAGACACATGAGAGAGATCGAGCAGAGAGAGATAGGATAGGAAGAAGAGAGAAGAAGATGAAGAATACTGAAATCTTCAGAGGCGTGAACGAGAGGGTTTCTGAACCCAGATGAAGAACAATTTTAGTTTTTTGTTTTTTTAATATGTTTAACCCAGATGATGAAGAACAATTTTGATTTTTTATTTTTTTAATATGTTTTTGTTTTGTTGTTTCAATTATTTGAAACTATAAAATTAGGGTTAATTGAATTTTAAAATTTGATTAATTTAAAAGGGTATTTTTGTCTAATCAAATAAAGTAATGATGTTTAAGACTTTTTATAAAATTAAATAAAAAATATATTTTTATTTTTATTTAATTAAAGGAGTGTATTAGTAAAAGTGGTGATATAATATATATATTTAAAAAAAAATTAAATACGGATGTGGAAAAAAAAGCCACATGGTTTATTACTATTTGTCCATATTTTAAACGTATCGGTATGTATGAATTTATCATCGTACCATAGCAATCACCTTATACTATATGTAGAACAAAATAATTTTAGATATAAATTAAGAATAATTTTTTGAAAATAAACAGTTAAGACATTGTTTTTAATTAAATTTATTCGAACAACTTACAAAGAATAATTGAGAAAGATAGTACTAATTTAATATTAACTGAATTTATTTTATTTTTAACAAACAATTAGCATGCAAAATAATATTCTTAATTTTTTAAATAATTTTGCTTCAAACAAATTAGTACTTAATAAATAAATATTGAAATTTTATTTCATGACATTTTATTAAATAAATCAATTTTTAAATAATATAAAAAGATAAATTAATTTTTCCTATTTTTAATTTCTATTAATTTGATTCTTTTATTAAATTATTTTTAGTAATAATATGCAAATAATTGTACCATACTATAATTACCGTCTTTGCATTTAAATTAAAATTCCGGCTAGTCACCAAAAAAATTAAAATTCCGGCTAATAGAAAAAAAAATACATGTCACTAATTTTAATCATAAAATATATCTGTAGATTCTGTATAGAATAAAATTCTGAGAACTAAATCAGTGATTAAATCGTTCTAGTCACTAGTTTATTAGTTGATTGCTTCAATCGATTCAACTATAATTCAACCGGAATAACCGTTTTATAATAAAATATAAATAAATACACTAAAATAAATTAAAGTTTAATATGAACTTTAAATTATCATCCTAGTTTAAAATACTACGTCAACCAAAATCTTAAATCTTGTCAAAGTACAAATTTAAAAATTAAATAATCTTTGATCTCATCAATTAATAACAATATAATACTCATTATATTATTAAGACAATCACAATAGCACAAAATTAATAAAAATTAATAAGGATAAACATAAGACTGATTATAATGAACAAGTAATAGTTTCAAATTCATAAAAACCGAATGATTTATAAATTGCTTAGTGATAATATTAACATTGCCAGACGAGGAAGAAACTGCGATTGGTAAATGAAGAGAAAAGTTGGGGACTTGAAGCACGACGACGACGACCAGACGAGGACGGAAGCTCATGAAAGTGACGGACGGCGGCGGAAGCTACTGTAAGCTAGGGTTTCTTTTTGGGAGAAGAGAGCTTCGTTTGAGAGAGTGAGAGTTGAGAGGAGTTAGAGCGAACAGAAGTTGAAGAGCTCAAGAACGATGACAGCACGACGGACGGTGTCTCTCTCTTTGCAGCCGCGGTGGATGCTACTGCTAGGGTTTTGGTTTTTGAAGGGAGAGAGAGGTTCGTTTGACATGAAGGGGAGGCTACTGAACGAGGAAGGCTTTCCACTTTTTATTTTTATACAAAACGCAAAACGGTAACGTTTTAGAAAAATCGGCCGAGTTTCGGTTTGATCTGACTGGACAGTTCAACAATTTTTAAGCAATTTTATAATTGTGGGTTTTATAAGTTGAATCAAACCGTAAAAATGTCTAATTTTCAGTTAAATTGATTCGACTGGTCAGTTCGATCTGGTTTTCAAAACATTGATATAGAATGAATCTTTACACTAGTTCTACCCAAGAAATAGAAAAAATATAAAGACCACATGATGAAGTATGTTTGAAACATGTATTGTTGTTCTTTTGATGGCTATGCCTAAAAATAAAGAAAAAATAATATATTATTAAAAGTAAATGGTCAAATTAATTTTTAAAAAATTATTTATCTTTTAAATTAGTTTTTAAAAAAATTAATCAAATTTATCCTTTAAATATTTTAAATTAGCTATGTTAGTCATTCCGTAACTTTTATTGCTAACGATATCAAAGTTTGTTGATGTGATACATTAAGCTGTGTTTGTTTTTGAAAACATGATAAGACAAGATATTGAAAACAAGACCTAAAGGATAAGATACAAAATTTTGTATTATATTCTATTTAGTGATAAACTAGAACAAATTATGAAAATCCAATTTATTCTCATTTTTTTCATTCAAAAAATTTGAAATAAAAAATATAATTATAAAAAATTAACAAGAATAATAAAAGAAAAAATAAAAAAGAAATTGTCTCTATCCATGTCTCCTCTGTCAAATACAATTTTGTGTCTGTCTCAGTGTCTTGTCTCTATATATAAACAAACTGTTACGGCCCAGCCCAGCTAGGCATAATGGCCGACCCGACCCGACCCGGAGACCTACCGGTCCGTTTGGGCGGGTCATCGCACCCGGCCACGTGCCCTCCTTGCCAGCTGCACAACAGCTGGGGAGAAGGAAACTTCTTGGAAGGAGGACTTCTCCTATGGGGGCCCACTTGTCTGACAAGGTATATAAGGGGAGGGTCCTACCCCTCCCCCAAGGTACGTCACACACCATATTTTTCCTACTTTTTACCTGCACACCTGACTGACTAGAGCGTCGGAGTGTCTTTGCAGGTGACACCCTCCTCTCCACACGAAGAGCTTGGGTCGTCGGCTACTCCACCTCCAACCCGCAACCCGGAACCAGGCGATTCCCCATCCTACCAACCGAAGTATCACCGCGAACCGTCCGGTACCCGAGCAACCGAATATTAGCGCCGTCCATGGGGAACGCCTGAATGGATGTCGTACCAGGTCCCGGAGGACCAGGCCGTGGGGCCGAGCACAGAGGGGAAGCCTCGGTGGCTTCCTCCCGGGAGCGCACGAGGTCCCCTCTACGACGAACCGAGCCGTCTTCACGATCTCAAGAAAGATGCCCCTTTGAGGGAATAGGAAGCAACAACGCTAGAATAATGCAGGAACTGCGTCACAGAATTCAGAACCTGGAGCGCTAGCTGGCAGATCAGAAACATCGTCAACAAACTCCTGAATCAAGCTACTCCCGTTCTCTTCCGAGAAGTCACTCCCGGCGAACACCTAACCCACGATCTGAACCCGAGAGCGCCTGGGAGGAAGAAGAACGCCCAAGAAGACGCCGCGACCCCGTCATATACACCCGGCAGGAAAGGAGACGCGCCACAGAGCGAGACCGGGAAGACGGCGGGGGAAGACCAAGGAGAATGCGGCGACCCGTGATAATGGGCGCAACCCTGTTTCATCGTTCCATCCTCGAGGTCCGGCTACCAAAGCACTTTGATAAGCCGACGGACATAAAGTACGACGGAACCCAAGACCTGCAGGAGCACCTTACGGCCTTTGAGGCCAGGATGAACCTGGAGGAAGTGGGAGACGAAGTGAGGTGCTGCGCCTTCCCGGTCACTCTGGCGGGACCTGTAATACGGTGGTTTAACAGCCTCCCGCAGGGCTCGGTGGCCAGGTTTTCGGACATCAGCTGCGCTTTCCTAGCCCAATTTACTACCAGAATCGCAAAGGCAAAGCACCCGATCAATTTGCTCAGGGTGACCCAGAGGTCCGGCGAGCCGACCGAAAAATATCTAGACCGGTTCAACGACGAGTGCTTGGAGATAGACGGGCTAACTGATTCGGTAGCTAGTTTGTGTTTGACGAATGGACTTCTGAACGAGGACTTCAGGAAGCATCTCACCACGAAGCCGGTGTGGACGATGCAGGAGATCCAAAGCGTAGCCAAGGAACATATCAACGATGAAGAAGTCAGTCAAGTCGTGGCTGCCAACAAGCGGCAGCCCTCCGACAATCAACCTTGGCAGCACGGTGGCGGAGAAAGGAAAAAGGAGCATGCCAGAGACGGCGGTCCGAGCAAGACGTCCAGGCCGTTTTCCCGAGTCGGGAAGTTCACCAATTATACCCCATCTCCGTCCCCATCATGGAAGTTTATCAGCAGATAGCCGAGAAGGGAATTTTGTCGAAGCCCTGACCTCTAAAGGACCGAACCGGGGGAAAAAAATCCTCTATTGCGATTATCATAAGGGCTATGGACATAAGACACATGATTGTTTCGACCTGAAGGACGCGCTAGAACAAGCGATCCGGGACGAAAAACTGGCCGAATTCTCCCATCTCATCAGGGAGCCGAGAAGACGAGATCGCGACCGCGAGGAAGAGGAAAAGACCCGTGCAGTGAAGCGACGTCATGAGCCAGAGGACAACGAGCACGACCTTACCATAGTGAACGTGGTAACAGCAAGAGACGCAGCTCCAAGGTCAAGGTCGGCACACAAGAAAGACACCAAAGTCCTGGCGATTTCCTCATCTTCCGTGCGAAGCTCCAAGAGGGTTCCACCCATCTCATTCAGTCCGGACGACCAATGGTTTGATGAGGTCGCGGAAAACCCCCCCATGGTCATCATGGCCAGAGTGGGAACCGGCCTCATCAAGCGGATCCTCGTGGACACCGGGGCTGACTCGAACATCATGTTCCACAACGTGTTCGATGCCTTGGGCCTATGGGATGCCGATTTAAAGACTCATCAGCACGGTGTTGTAGGCTTGGGCGACCACTTCATCAAGTCAGACGGGATAATCTCTCTACCGATATCCGTAGGACTAGGACGGGGGCGAAGATCGGTAATGGCTGAGTTCGTAGTTCTGCGAGACTCCTCAGCCTACAACGTCATCCTAGGAAGGAAGACTATCAACGACCTCGGGGCAGTGATCAGCACAAAGATGTTGGTAATGAAGTTCATCGCTGATGACGGATCCGTGGGATCCATAAAAGGAGACTTGGAAATGGCAGTCGCTTGCGACAATGCCAGTCTCTCCTTAAGGAAGAAATTTAGAGAGGCATAAGGAGTGTTCCTCGCCGGCTTGGACGCTAGAGTCAACGACAAGCCAAGACCCGAACCGAAAGGGAACTTAGAAAGGTTCAGAGTCGGTGACACAGAGGAGAAGTTCACCTTCGTGAACGGAAACCTCCCACACGACCTGAAGGAGCCTCTAATGGAAATGATCAGGGCTAACGGCGACCTATTTGCTTGGACGCCAGCCGACATGCCGGGGATAGACCCCCAACTCATGTCACATCACTTGGTCGTCAAGGCAGAGGCCAGACCGGTGGCTCAGAGGAGAAGAAAAATGTCACAAGAAGGAGCAGAGGAGGTGGCCAGACAGACAGCTAGCCTCCTCGAAGCGGGATTTATTCGAGAACTCGACTACTCGACCTGGCTGTCGAATGTAGTTCTAGTGAGAAAGCACAATGGAAAATGGAGGATGTGTGTGGATTACTCCGATCTCAACAAAGCATGCCCCAAGGCCTCGTCGACGCAGCGGCGGGATATCAGTATCTGAGCTTTATGGATGCTTATTCTGACTACAATCAGATACCGATGCACCGGCCAGACGAAGAGAAAACATCATTCATAACGCCGGGAGGAATATATTGCTACAAAGTAATGCCGTTTGGCCTGAAGAACGCCGGGGCCACGTACCAAAGGTTAATGAACAAGATATTCAGTGACCTCATAGGCAAAACGGTGGAAGTGTATGTGGATGATATCCTTGCAAAGACCACCCAGCCTGAGGACCTCTTAAGCAACCTAGGAAATGTGTTCGCTTCCCTCCGACAATACGGCATGAGGCTCAACCCACTCAAGTGTGCCTTTGCCATGGAAGCAGGAAAGTTCCTAGGGTTTATGATAACCCAAAGAGGGCTGGAGGCCAACCCTGAAAAGTGTCAAGCAATACTCCAAATGAAGAGGCCGGGCTGTGTCAAGGATGTTCAAAGGTTGTCAGGAAGGCTCACCGCACTATCCCGCTTCCTCGGGACATCGGCTGCGAAAGCCCTGCCATTTTTTAACTTGATGAGAAAGGGGATAGCATTTGAATGGACCCCGGCGTGCGAGGAAGCATTCAATCATTTCAAAGAGATTCTTGCAACACTGCCTGTTCTTGGGAACCCCAAGGTCGGATAACCGCTCTACCTATACTTGGCCATAACGGAGGAAGCGATGGCAGCAGTTTTGGTGCGGGAGGAAGGGAAGGTTCAGCAACCAATTTACTTCGTGAGCAAAGCACTGCAAGGAGCAGAACTGAGATACAGCAAATTAGAGAAGTTGGCACTTGCACTCCTAACCTCTTCCCGTAGATTATGACAGTACTTCCAAGGTCATCAGGTAGTCGTGAGGACAGACCAGGGAATCCGCCAGATACTCCAGAAACCTGATCTGGCGAGAAGAATGATGACTTGAGCCTTCGAGTTGTCCAAATACGACTTGCAATATGAACCCAGGCATGCGATTAAGGTACAGGCAATGGCCGACTTCTTGGTAGAAGTAACAGGGGACTCAGCCGAGACAACGAGCATACGATGGAGGCTCCACGTAGACAGGGCTTCCAACCAGACGTTCGGGGGTGCCGGGATCATCCTGGAAAGCCCCGCTGGAGTCATATATGAACAGTCAATCAAGTTCGAGTTCCCGGTATCAAACAATCAAGCAGAGTACAAGGCCCTTCTGGGCGGCTTAATCTTAGCCCGGGAAGTCGGAGCCACCAGGCTAGAAGTATGCAGTGACTCGCAGGTCGTCACTTCTCAGGTCAATGGGACCTACCGAGCCAGAGACTCCCTGTTGCAGAAGTATTTGGAGAAGGTCAAAGAGTTGAGCAAACAATTCGAGGAGGTCACGATCCAACACGTTCCGAGAGAAAGGAACACACGAGCGGACCTCCTGTCTAAGCTAGCAAGCACAAAACTAGGGGCCGGCAATCGGTCTCTCATTCAGGGCCTGATAAAGGAGCCAGCAGTCACCCTCCACTTGACAAGGATAGATCCCTCCTGGATGGACCCGATCACTGACTTTTTAGAAAGCGGCAAGCTCCCTGACGACGAGAAGGCGGCCAAAACATTGAGAAGAGAGGCGGCCAAATACACGACCATACAGGGACAGTTGTTTAAAAAGGGACTCAGCCAACCCTTGTTGAAGTGCCTACACCCCGGCCAAACAGACTATGTGCTCAGAGAGGTCCATGAGGGGTGCTGCGGTCATCACATCAGGGGCAAGGCCCTAACAAGAAAGCTCATCAGAGCTGGTTATTATTGGCCATCGATGATGAAGGATTCCAAAGAATTTGTGAGAAAATGCGTCAAGTGCCAGGAGAACGCCAATTTCCATAAGGCGCCGGCGGCTAAGCTAAGCCTGTTGACGTCTTCCCGACCTTTCTCACAGTGGGGAGTCGACCTCTTGGGACCTTTCCCGATTGGTCCGGGGCAAGTCAAATATCTCATAGTTGCTATCGACTACTGCACCAAGTGGATAGAGGCTGAGCCACTAGCCAGTATATCCTCATCTAATTGTCGAAAATTTATGTGGAGACAGGTGATAACTCGATTCGGCATCCCGGAAGTTGTCATCTCTGATAACGGGACGCAATTCACTGATAAGAAGTTCGTGGAGTTCCTCGTCGGTTTGGGCATAAAGCAAAAGTTTTCATCTATAGAACATCCCCAGACGAACGGCCAAGTCGAGGCCGCAAATAAGGTCATCTTGCTAAGCCTCAAGAAACGGCTTGATAAGAAAAATGGTGCATGGGCTGACAAACTCGCCTCAGTTCTCTGGTCTTACCGAACGACTGAGCAATTGTCCACAAGAGAAACTCCTTTCCGCCTGACATACGAGGTGGATGCTATGATACCTGTAGAGGTCAGCGAGTCGAACCCATGATTACTCCTGGAGGGAGTAGAGGAAGCTGTAGAGAAGACCTAGTAGATGAGGCTAGAGAAATGGCCCACTTGTCAGAAGCAGCGCTGAAGCAAAGAATGGCCCTACGCTACAACGCCAAAGTATTTAGAAGAGAATTCGAACAAAATGACCTGGTCTTGCGACGCAACGACATTGGGCTGCCAACCCAGGGGGAGGGTAAGCTGGCGGCTGACTGGGAAGGCCCTTACAGGGTCAAAGAGGTGATTGGTAAGGGCGCCTACAAGTTGGAAAGGCTCGATGGCAAGTGTTCATACCCTGGGTCAAGATGTCCGACCCGGGATGTTTAGCGACAAGCCGACCGACCTCTTCAGGTCAGACTATCCGACCTCTTCTCAAAGAGCTCGGCCAATGACCGACCTCTTCACAAAGAGCTCGGCCAAAACGCTACAGAGGCCCAATAAGGGCCCAAATAGAAGGAACACAGCCCAATCCAAAGGCGGCTCAAGCCTACAGAGAGAAGGGCGGTTCCGTTGAAGATAAGCTGACCTCGCCCAAAGATAAGATAAGATAAGATAAGATAACTAACTTATCTTATCTGAGAAGGTCACTTCTCACCATTATAAATACACTGGAGCACCCAGGTATAACTCATATTCTGATTCTACATAAAAACCTGCTTAATACCCGTGCTAACTTAAGCATCGGAGTCTCTTGCAGGTACCCCCCACCCTCCGGTGGCCAAGGATCAGCAGTGCAACAAGTCCAACAAGTCGGATACAATAGCTCCGGCAGTCATCGGCCAGTCGGACACGTTATCTCCGACCAGTACGGAAGATCTCGTCCGAGATCGACCTCCAGTTTCAGGTAACCCTCGGAACATTGGCGCCGTTGCTGGGGAACCTGGAAGTCATCTCATCACCATGGCGAACGACCATGACAACGACCACGATTCAGATCTAGAGGATAGAACGCCGCACAAAAAAGCGGACGCTACACCAAAAGATACTCCAGAATCTAACGGAGACAAAAACTCATCACATCCGGGAGTAATAGAAGCACTTCAAGATCGCCTAAAGCAACTTGAAAAAGAAATCCAGCATCAACGAGAAGTTGGCAAGGATCTACAAAGAGAGGTAAGGCGACGCCGCGAGTTAAAGGACAAGCTCCTAAAACTCGATGCAGATCTCAAGGCCAAAATAACTCGATCCGGTCACGAAGACAGCCCCCACAAAGATCAAGACCCATTCACCAAAGAGATCATAAAAGCTAATGTCCCAAAGGGCTTCAAAGCTCCCAACATGACCCCGTACGATGGCACATCAGATCCAAGCCATCATCTTAGCAATTTCAGAAGCAGGATGTATCTTACGGAGGCCTCAGATGCAATCCGTTATTCTCCATCCCAAAGGACAAAGCCAAGCACGCCCCAAGTCTATTAGGAATCAAGCAAGGAGATCGGAAAAGTCTCCGCAGCTACATGCAAAGATTCAACAAAGCATGTCTGGACATACAAAATCTTCCAACAGAAGCGGCCATCATGGGCCTCATCAATTGCCTGCGAGAAGGACCTTTCAACCATTTAATATCCAAGAAGTACCCAACATCTCAAAACGAGGTCCAACAAAGGGCGAAAAAATATATCAATATGGAGGAGAACTCCCGATTGGGAGACAGCTCAAAAACCAGATTCTCCTAACCTACTACGGGACAAGGATAAAGAGTCCAGGAAGAAAGAAGACCAACCCACTGAGAAACCTATCTCTTGTGGATGTTTAACGAGAAATACGCAACACTGAGAAGATCCCACCACCTCGCCCAATCAAAAACAAAGAGGTCGGACGAGTTGAAGGTTCACCTCACACCAAAGAGGTCGGGCGAGTTGAAGGTTCACCTCGCAACAAAGAGGTCGGACGAGTTGAAGGTCCACCTCACAACAAAGAGGTCGGGCGAGTTGAAGGTCCACCTCATACCAAAGAGGTCCGACGAGTTGAAGGTCCACCTCACACCAAAGAGGTCGGACGAGTTGAAGGTCCACCTCACAACAAAGAGGTCGGACGAGTTGAAGGTCCACCTCACACCAAAGAGGTCGGGCGAGTTGAAGGTCCACCTCACAACAAAGAGGTCGGACGAGTTGAAGGTCCACCTCACAACAAAGAGGTCGGACAAGTTGAACGTCTACCTCACCCCCCCTAAGAGACGTGTTCATATGATAAATGGAGGATTCGCAGGAGGTTCGATCTCCAAATCATCTTGCAAAAGACACCTCAAAGAGGTATATTAAGGAAGGGAGAGAGGTTTGAAAAGGCCAACGGAGTGCAAACAAGCCTTCCAAGATTTCAAAAAAATTCTTGGGACAACCACCCATGCTTACCAGACCACGGGAAAGTGAAGAACTCATATTATACCTCGCAGTGGGAAGTCGGACAACAGCCTCAGCACTAGTCAGAGAAGACGAAAGTGGGCAACAACCCATCTACTTTATCAGCAAAGCTCTACAAGGGGCTGAACTAAACTATCAAAAGATAGAAAAAGTTCGCCTACGCCCTCGTACTCACCTCTCAACGACTCCACCCACACTTTCAAGCTCACACTATCAGAGTTCGGACCAACCAGCCCATAAAAGGCATCCTACAGAAAACAAACTTAGCTGGAAGAATCCTACAGAGGACAGCTCGGATAATTCAGGAGACCCTGGACAAAACCAGAGAACATCTCGGACAATTCGGGGGACCCTGGACAAAAACAGAAAACAGCTCGGACAAATCGGGAAAAATGAAGTCCGACACATAGAATGCCCGAGCTGATGCATTTTCAAAACCAGCTAGCACCAACAGCTCGGACAATTCGGGGATATGAGGTCCGACACATGCCTCGGGAGCAGAATGCCTGAGCTGATGCATTTTCAAAACTAGCCAACACCAAACCAGGGGGAAATAACAGAAGCCTCATCCAGGCTACATTACAAGACCACAACAAGTCAATCTCGAAGGCGGTATAAGGGATGTACTCAGGGTCAGCCATAGTAACACACATTAAAACTATGGAATTCAGCCAATCAGACATGCCGTCCGGGATCTTAGTATACATCTCAAAGACATAGGTCGACTATGGGATTACTACTAAACAACTCGGACAATAATAGCAGAACATCAAGTGACAGACGTGGCAGTAAAAGGGAAACCCCAGGACTCACACGAAAGTCCAGGGGCACCCTTTGGAGGCAACAACAGGGCAAGAACACAGAGAAAAGAAGTCGACAATCTATACCCAAACAGTCCGAACACCTTTCAAACAAAAGATCAAAACAAAAGCTAGAACTTTTGTACAAAAGGATTCAGGCAACGATGAAAAGAAACAGGAACAGCAACCAAACCCTAAGCAAAGCACACATTCTTCTCAAAGGCGAATGACAAAAGAAAAGTGACAACAAACGATCAAAGATGCAAACTTTTTTCAGAAAGAACCAAAGTTCTGCAGAGCAAATACAAAGTCAAAGCTTTACATGCCAACTTCCCTATAGCCCCACCTGAAGAGCTCCCACAAGTCCTATGGGCATATCGGACAACCCCACACTCCACTACAAAGGAATCACCCTTCCGATTAGCTTACAGAATGGAGGCAATGATCCCAATGGAGGCCAAAGAAGGATCGCCCAGAGTGATCCACTACAGTGAAGAGGCCAACTCCCAACTTCAAAAGGAAGAACTCGACCTACCTCCAGAAAACCGAGAAAGAGATCGGATCAAGGAAGAGGCGTTAAAATGTCAAATGGCCTCAAGATACAATCAGAAGGTAATCTAAGAACAACGATCTCATCCTAATCCGAAATGACATCAAAATAGGTCGGCAGCCAACTGGAAAGGACCATACCAAGTTGTTCAGAAGAACTGGGGAAAGGTTGCTACAAAGTGTCCAACCTCGAGGGGCAAAAGCTACCAAGGTCATGGCATGCCTGCAATCTAAAAAGGGCGCCAAGCCGAGATCCAAAAAGATTGCCGACCTAGAAAGGTAAGTACTAACATGTACACATTCTTATCTTCATTTTATTGTTTAAAAGATTGCAGATTCCCTAGAAAGTTTCCTACCAAGACGCCCGACTACGGCAGGTCAGCAAGGTGAACACCAAAGTCACCGCCGGATCACGACAAAGTCGGCAAGATGAAAATCAAATTCATCGTTCGATTACAAAGTGACAAGTCGGCAAGGTGAAAACCAACTTCACCACCCGACCACGATGGAAACCGAATTCATCGTTTGATTTCGACAAAGGTCGACAAAGTGAAAACAAAATTCACTACTATACCAAGACGCATTAATCTGAAGCATTCATCGTCCGATTATAAAGCAACAGATCGGCAGAAAGTGAAAAACAATTTCACTGCACGATCACGATAAAGACAATCGTCCGATAAAGGTGAAAACGCGATTCACCCAAAAGACGATCTAGAGATGAGAACCACTTTCTACAAATCGGCAAAGATGAACACAGAATAATGTAAGAAGTTATCGAAAGTGATCCAAAAAAGAACCTGACGAGGTCTTACAGATTGCTAAAATAATAACTTAAAGACTGCCCGACGTTAAGAAGTCGGACCATGTCAACCCAAGTTATAAGTAAACCCTGGAAAGAGGTCTGGCCAACCCTATTAAAGAGGATTACTTTAACTTAGAAGTGCCAGACATGACAAAGTCAGCCCAAAATGAAAAAGTTATAAAAGTAGTTCCTGAAAGAGACCTGACAAAGGTCCAAAAAAGAGGACTACAAAAATAACTTAGAAAGAGGACGACGCAAAGAAGTCGACCTCCTACAAACAAGTTATAAAAGTAATCCCTGAAAGAGACCTGACAAAGGTCCAGGAAAGAGGATTACAAAAATAACTTAGAAGAAATCGACATAACGAAGTCGGTCTCCTTCAACAAACAAGTTATAAAAGTAATCCCTGAAAGAGACCTGAACAAGGTCCAAGAAAGAGGATTACAAAATAACTTAGAAGAGATCGACATGACGAAGTCGGTCTCCTACAAAAAAACAAGTTATAAAAGTAATCCCTGAAAGAGACCTGACCAAGGTCCAAGAAAGATGATTACAAAAATAACTTGGAAAAGGACAACGAGAAGAAGTTGGACCAACAAAAGCTACAGCTTGGACCGACAAGAAGAAGTCGGACCAACGAAAACTACAGCTTGGACCGACAAGAAGAAGTCGGACCAACGAATGCTACAGCTTGGACCGACAAGAAGAAGTCGGACCAACGAAAAATGTGCGCTAAAACGGACATAGCTCCGTTCAAAAAGCCACGGCTCCACGACAAGGCTATCAAAATTGTTCAGAATGACTAAAAAGTGTTCTACGAGAACACTAAAAAGTCGTCGGACAAGTTAGCCCCAAGGACCACCTCTACCAAACAGAAAGTGGACAAAACCAGAAGTGATCAAAAGAGGTCGGACAACAAAGTACCGACACTCTACAAAGATCCACAAAGGGGACAAAGACATCTCACAAACGGCCAAAGGAAGGCCAGGAATGCTTCGCTGAAAGATACGAAGTCTTGAAAAAAGACACTACTTAAAAAGCGAAAAGCACGGCCTCAAAGACGGAGCTAAAAAGTCGTCCAAACAAACTATACCTAAAAAGTTGTTCGATTATGACTAAAAAGCCCGAACAGTGAAGACAAACAAGTCGGAAGAAAGCTGAAAAGACCTCTCAACAAACTAAAAAAGGCAATACCAGACTCGTACAAAGGAGAAACTACCTAAGATCGACCAAAGTCAGGATGCTTGAGCACGACTTCCTCAAAGAGATCGAAGCTCCGAAAGCACGATCTCGCGGAAAGGTCCAAACTCAAGCAGGGGCAAAGTCGTACAGGTCGACGTCAGCTAAGAAGAGGCGCAAGTACGATCTCAAAAAAGAACAAGCCAAAAGGTTGAGAAACAACTTAAGGCTCAAATGTTCTTAGCTAAAAGGGATACAACTCCACTCAAAGAAGGCACAATCTCAAACAGGGCTACGTACGTCATCCGAGACTAAAAAGGTTCAATATAAAGAACACTAAAAAGTCATTGGACAAGTCACTAAAAGCCCGGATATCAAGCCGCAAGGATAACTTTGCCAAAGTAGAGGGTTGTCAACACAAAAGCAAGGCGTGATCCAGAAGGCAAGGGTAGAAAACCCACACTACCACTCAAAAGAGGACGGACTGTGAAGTACCAAACCTCTAGAAAATCTGCCAGAATTGCAAAGTAATGAAGAAACAAGCCAGACAGATGCTTGAGCACTACATCCAAAGAGATCGAAGCTCGATCTCACGGAAAGATCGAACTCAAGCAAGGGCACTGTTCATACCCTGGGTCAAGATGTCCGACCCGGGATGTTTAGCGACAAGCCGACCGACCTCTTCAGGTCAGACTATCCGACCTCTTCTCAAAGAGCTCGGCCAATGACCGACCTCTTCACAAAGAGCTCGGTCAAAATGCTACAGAGGCCCAATAAGGGCCCAAATAGAAGGAACACAACCCAATCCAAAGGTGGCTCAAGCCTACAGAGAGAAGGGCGGTTCCGTTGAAGATAAGCTGACCTCGCCCAAAGATAAGATAAGATAAGATAAAATAACTAACTTATCTTATCTAAGAAGGTCACTTCTCACCATTATAAATACACTGGAGCACCCAGGTATAACTCATACTCTGATTCTACATAAAAACCTGCTTAATACACGTGCTAACTTAAACATCGGAGTCTCTTGCAGGTACCCCCCACCCTCCGGTGGCCAAGGATCAGCAGTGCGACAAGTCCAACAAGTCAAATACAACAGCTCCGGCAGTCATCGGCCAGCCGGACACATTATCTCCGACCAGTACGGAAGATCTCATCTGAGATCGACCTCCAGTTTTAGGTAACCCTCGGAACAGCAAGGAAGTCCCGAGAACATGGAATGTGGGTAACCTAAGAAGGTTTTATTCCTAGTTCAAACACACCGAGTAGGCGACCTGACAAGCTTGGTAAGACCCGAGTTTTGCTTTACCAGATAATTTACGTGTTAAATACTTTTCATTGCCATAGATTTGTCCAACTGCCATTTAAAATTCACTTGTTCAAATCTTCTCTTACCCCTTTTATACGTCCCGTGACAACGAAATTTTCATGATGACACGGTACCCCGGGACTGATCACCCCGGGAACCAACCAAACCAACACGATAACAAACGGCTATAGCAATAGTAAAGCCATGACTTCGCTTCGTCAAATTACCAACGCAACGGTAAACAAACGCAAGCGACAAGCCAATACCAACAAAATGGTAATAAAATAAAATGAGAATGCGCCGCCGAGTAAGCGGGAAAAAAGACAGTAATTATAAGCCGACCGAGCGACTACCAAAGTAGTTTAAAGATTACAAGTTCTACAACAAACATTACAAACCCCATGCAAGAGTACAGAGATCACTTCTTCGGCATATCGACAATCTTGCCATCTTTGATTGTTTTGAAAACCCCGATTGCCGATACGTCGAAATCAGGAGCCACGAGCTTCACTTGGGCTTTAAGGGCCTCTTCAGTCATCAAGATGGTGCTCTTCCCCTACTTCACGGTCTCTTTGTACTTCTTCCTAAATTCTTCAGCTTCAGTTTGAGCGGTCTTGGCCAATGAAGCGGCCTCATCGCGTTCCTTCTCCAAAGCAACCACCCGACCCTGTGCAGCATTGAGCTGGCTCTCCAAAGTCATCTCCCGCTCGGTTAGCCGGGAGATGGTGGCATCAGAGGTCTTCAATTTTTCCTCAGCGGATGTGGCATTTTCCTCGGCAGCCTTAAGCTTCTCCTCCGCTTGGGACAACTGCTTTCGAAGTGTTTCAACTTGAGTCTTGAATTAATTGTTGGCCTTAACAGCATATTCGAGCTTCCTATGCATCGACTGCATTTTCGACAGCTCAAACTCGACCTTCCGAGCTATGGCGGCGCCGCGGAGGAGGGTACGGTACATCCACCTCGCCTGCCCCGCAAGGTCGGAGCCATGGAAATGTTTCTCCGTGCCGGGAAGCAGCTGGGAGTCTATAAAGTTTCCGGCTTCGAAGTTCCTCTCCATCATGGTGAGGGCTCCTTCAGGGCTGGAAGACGACTTCTGCCTCTTGGGGTTGTGGATAACCTTCAAGTCATCCTCCTCGACTTGTGGATTGGAGGTCGAGCCCCCAGTACCGACCACCTCCTCACGAATAGGAGAAACACGCGCCTCGTAAGCATTGCGGTCCGGCATCTCGACATCACGAGGTGGAGACACCACCTGGTTCTCCTTATTTTCAGGTGAGGCCTCCGGCTTCTCGTCAACAGTCTCTTCATTGCTGTCACCAGCCAGAAAGGTATTGTACAAATTCTCAAGACTTGTCACCTCGACAAACATTCCTACTACAACAAAATAGTAAAGCAGGTTAGTCGCGAAATCAGCATAACAAATCGAAGCAACAATAACGCAAGGAATGCAAGTTAAAGCTACTCACAAATATAATTTCTAGTGACCTCCCGGTCACCCATAAAGAGGTGGGAATTCACGTGGTTTCTCTCAAAGACGGCCAACAACATGTCGGCAATCTTTTTGTCCACAGCGGACATCTCCTTGTAGGTCACCTTAATAAAGATGTTGGACCCCGCCCCAAAACTCCAATACGTCGGGATGAGGCGTTGCCCTTCTAACGACAGCCAGAAGGGGTGGCGACCTTTGACTGGGCGCACTTTGAAGTACTTGTCCTTAAACCCATGGTAAGAGTCTTCGAACAAGCCAAAAATCTTCCGACCCGGGGCAGATCGGAAGGACATGAACCCCTTCTTCGCTTTTCCTTCTTTGGAAGGATTAGTGAGGTTGAAGAGATAAAGGAAAACGTCGACAGACACCGACAGCTCTAAGTATTCACACACCATCTCGAAATAGCGGATGAAAGCCCAGCTGTTCGAATGCAACTGAGACGGAGCCACGGAGACTCGGTTAAGGAGCACCATTTGAAAAGAAGAGAAAGGAATGCGAACCCCCAGCTGGGTAAACATTGCCTTGTAGAACCAGATCCAGTCGGCAACTCGGGGGGAGTGGAGGTTGAGTTCGTATAACCGTTCATTGGGAGCGGGGACGAAAACATCATAGTTTGACTCCTTGTCAGTCCCGCCGCACAAGTACTCGGCTTGTCAGAACTCAGTCAACTCCTCCTCGCCCATTTGATTTGGGGAGTCCTTCACGTCGGAGGTCACCCAGGCATATCGGTCATAACCCGCGCTCGAGATAGAGTATCGTGAGACGTGACGAGGTATACCTACAGTGGGGGCACCACTCGGTTAGTCTATGAGGTCGGAAATTCGGAAAAGGTCCTGAAACTACATTTTGCCCTTTCGACAATTGGAATCAAGCATGGCCGAAGCCAATCCTAAGACAAAGCCTAAAAAACTAACACCCTGGAATGGCAACCCCCCTAATGAATCTACCTAACGCTAGCAGTGTCTACTACGCAATCCAGCCCAGGAAAAATAACACACACGCACAGAAATGGCACAATTACAAAGCAAAACTAGACAAGTTGAAGAAGGGGAAATGAAACATACCTGGATACTTGCGTTGGAACGAAGGAGTCGAAGGGATTAGAGAGGCTGGAGAGAGGAAGGGAGACTGCAGCGGCAAATTGGAACTAACAAGGAGAGTGATGAGCAAATTGGAACTAACAAGGAGAGTGATAAGGGGATGTGATGGTAGCAAAACGAAAACCAAATACCAAATGATGAATGAAGGAAACTGAGGGGATAACTGACGCGTGAAGAAGCGCGAAAGACAGGGGTAAAATAGTCATTGCACGCGGGGTTTTGAATTTTCCATTATGAGCATTTAATGCTCAGCGCGAGAAACGAGGCGAGAAGCGGCGCACCCCTGCCACGAACAAGCCCACGCGGCCAGAAAACGCGCCCCTGTCACGATCACTCAACCAATCGACACCTCATGTGAAGAGGAACAGAACGCGCCACCCACGACACTCACGACCCCAACTGGCTCGTTGTAGGCACTGTTATGGCCCAGCCCAGCTAGACATAATGGCCGACCCGACCCGGAGACCTACCGGTCCGTTTGGGCGGGTCATCGCACCCGTTTGTCCGCGCGACCCGGCCACGTGCCCTCCTTGCCAGCTGCACAACAGTTGGGGAGAAGAAAACTTTATGGAAGGAGGCCTTCTCCTATGGGGGCCACTTTTCTGACAAGGTATATAAGGGGAGGGTCCTACCCCTTTTCCAAGGTACGTCACACACCATATTTCCCTACTTTTCGCCTGCACACCTGACTGACTAGAGCGTCGGAGTGTCTTTGCAGGTGACACCCCCCTCCACACAAAGAGCTCGCGTCGTTGGCTACTCCACCTCAAACCCCGCAACCCGGAACCAGGCGATTCCCCATCCTACCAACCGAAGTATCACCCCAAACCGTCCGGTACCCGAGCAACCGAACACAAACGCATCCTTAAATAACATCACAACACACACCTAGTAATCCTAATAGACTATTAACATAATTAATTTATAAAATTAGATCAAATCAATTGCAAATTGAGAGTTTCCAATACTTTAAGTTATTCTCTCAATTAGGTTTTGATTTGATATAATTTTATAAATTTATTATCTTAATAGTCAATTAAGATTAATAAGAGTTTGTTGTGGTGTCAGTTAACATGCTACGTTAGTAAATTTTGATACCTATCAACAAAAAAAGTCACGAAATAATTAATATAAATTATTTAAAATTTTTAAAATATGAATTTAATTGAAAAAAATTTAAAATTAATTTAAAGAACGAATTTTGGAGACTAATTTGATCATTATTTACTCATATGATCGAAGATCATAATTTACGGATGGGGAAGAACATGATGGGTTGGTAAAGGGAGACATGTATATGGAACACACAAAGTACATACATATCATGCGAGGAGGGTGGAAGGAGTTACCACTAACAGTTGTGTATTTTGTGTTTGCTGATGGTGGTGAATTTTGAGCTGCATTGTCTTGTGATCATTTTGTTAAAAAATAATGTTAAGTAATCAATTTTTTTAGTTAATATCAATTAATTTTTTTAAAATTATATTATTTATTTAAAATTATATATCTTAAATCATAAATATTTAATTGTAAATTTTAAATTATAAATTTAAATATTAAAATAGACTAATAATAACTAATTAAAAGTTGAGAAGTTTAATTGGGAGCAGTATTATTGTTAGTTTGTAACATCTTGGTTCTTGGTGCTGTAATGGCTGACAGCCAACTTTTATCTCTCAACCGAAATTCAGGAAGAAATTTTATGTAAACGAGTTTAGGTGTAGTTTATACATAAAAATTATTTAGATAAATTTTACCTTCTACTTTTACCTTCAACTAAACTTACATTTATTTGGTAATAGTAGTTTAATCATTCATAAAATAAGATGGCCTGAATTTATATTTAAATTTATAGAGAGAGAAAATAAGCCAAGAAGACAAAAATAAAAGAGAACAAATCATAATGTATGTAAATTAAACTTTTAATAAAACTTTAAACGCATAAATTCAAATGTCGTTTTTTTTTTATCACACAACTACTAGTTCCACCATATGCCATATAAAATTGTTTATGAACTTTTATGGACAAATTACGGATAAATTATTAGGTAAAATTACAATTTTTTGAATTTTATTAGGTTAAAAATTATTGAATTTAAATATTTAAAATTATATATTAAATTTTTAATAATTTTATTAATATTTTATTAAATCGGTTGAAATTCAGTTGAATTCTGATTGAACTATTAAACCAATAAATCAGTTACTTCACGATTTATTGATTGTTCCGGTTTTTGTAACTTTGAATTTAATCATTAGAAAAATAATATTGAAGAGTATTTTAGTTAAAAAATAATTTAATTATTACAAAATATTTTAAAAGATATTTTGGTAAAAATACTATTTAATCACTAGAAAAATAATTTGTTAAAGAATATTTTGGTATATAAAATTTAATCGCAAAAAATAAAATTTTTGTTAAAGAATATTTTTGTAAAAAATAATTTATTTTTTTAGAAAAATAGGTAAAATTAATATTAGTTAATATAAAAATTTTAAAATAAGTTAAAAAGGAGATTTTTTAAAATTAAATAAAAGAATATTTTTTAGCATGTTTTAAAAAAGAGAAATAAAATTTTCTCCACAAATTAAGGAGCAGGTAATTTGAAACGAAAATGTTTGGTAACCAAAGAAAATCAGCCAGTTATAACTTGTCTTATTTAGTATTTATTAATTGTTGTGATAATTAATTAATGTTAAATAAGACAAATTCTGGCTATTTTTTGTCTACCTAACATTACCCATTTAAAAATAGCAATGTAAAATTGGCACTTTGCACATAGTTTCTAAATAAAAATATGGTACCAAATTTTTTATTTTTACTGCGACAAATAAAAGTAGATATTAATGAAAGTAGAATATGAATAAGGTATTATGGAGATAGAAAGAATATAAAGACGAAAGATCACATGATAAAGTTTTTTTTTTGGAGCTTTTTTTTATGGAAAAAGTATCTTTTGGACTTTAAAGGATCAGATAATAAAAGAAGTTAATAAAAAAATATGGGGCGATTCACAAATAATAAAAAGTAACATTTAGAACAAATTTGGAAAAAAATAACCATGTTATTTACTATATTTTACTGTTAAACATGTTAATTCACATTTTTTGGAGATTATAGTCTTCTATTATAGCAGGTATTTTTAGTTCTTGCAATTATAAATTGATCTAAATAAATGTTGCTATCAGCAATGGCTGATGCCAGTTAATCACAAAAGTGATAGGAGCATCATGGGAGACAGTTGCCAAAGAAGTAGGAAACACTTTTGGCATGTGGTTAATAGTAAAGGTAAAGCCTTTGCGATTGAAAAATTCTAAAAAAAAGTGCGATTTGAATGGCTACCAGAAGATTCAAAGTGGGTCCGATTTGGCGGTGTTAGCGGCGGCGATGAGATATTCAAAGAAACTTTCGACAAACGCCAATTTCGAAAGCAAAGGTATTGAATAGGACTAACCGGAAGCTTGAACAAAAAAGCGAGGAAGGCAAAAAAAATGCAACACCAACATCTCCTTCATGTGGCGGTTTCATGGTGTCTCTTCATAAAAACTGAGTGACCCAAAGTCTAGGAGGGAAATGCAGAAAAGATATTTTAGAGAAATTTTAGGACAATATGCTCAATACGTCAAAGGAGATGGATTTACCATTGAAAGGAGTTTTGTAAACATAGTCATCGAGTATTTGAGTTACAGTGACTGTTGGGGATCTAGGTTGAGGGTATGGGTTAGAAATGGGTGTCTGATAGAAAATTAGGGTTGGTAGTAGCAACTTAAGTTTTTTTTTTAAATTATTATTATTATTATTATTATTATTATTATTATAGCTCTTTAAAACCCAAAACAAATAAATTACGTTTATTTGTGATGCTAGTTATCCTGTCAATGGTGCTCGAGTTGGTTTTGCTTGTGTTAGCAAAGATTGGAAGGGAAGGTGATAATTAGGCTGTCTGGGAACAATTGAGAGTCGTAACATTTTACAAGGAGAGTTGTTTGCTATTTGGAGAGGCTTTCTTTTAGCATTGGACTCGAGACAAAGAGACATTATTTGCGAGACAGACTGTGTGGAGGCTTTTACTATTGTCAATAATTTATAGGATTGCTTTGAGTTTATTGATCCTTTGGTGTTAAAAATTCGAGATATCATGTTTTGGAAATGGCGTACTGATCTTCGGTTGATTTTGAGAAATGCAAATACAGTAGCAGACATCATGGCAAAGACTGTAATGAGAACTCTTTCTCCCTAAGTGGAGCTTCCGTTACCTTAAAAGAAGTTTGAGAGTAGTATTCAACAGAATTGTCTTTCTTAAACAGTTTCTTGTTAATTTTTTTTTCTTAGTTACTTATTTTCTTTTAAGTCACCAAAAAAATTAAATTACGTTTAGATTATTAAAATTTTTTAAAGTCCAAAAGTCACTCAGCCCATTAAACTAAATACCAACATTTTCTTCCAAAAAAAAAAATTTAAACTAGTTATCATGTTATGTTATCAGTCCAACCAACCCATAATGTAGGTTTATAATTAGAATAAGTGTTGGGTCACATGTAATTATGGATAATTTATACACAGATTTAATTTGAGCCGCACATTAAAATTACTCTTATTTAGTCCTTATTCTTTTCCCATCAAAAACATTCCCATGTTTTCATGTTTGAAGGAGTTTTTTTTATGGCGGTGAAAGTATCTTTAAGATCTTAAAGAATTTGAGTATAAAAAAGAATCAGAAAAAATTAGAGGGATTAATTTATAGATATATTATTTTCATAAAAGTTTAAAATTCAAAAACAGTACCATACAAAAAATTTGATTTATTACTATATCGATATATCAGCATATCTTAGTATTATTTATCTATTTTTCAGTTATATTATTATTATTATTATTATTATTATTATTATTATTATTATCTAACTTATTAAAAATTTTTCTACTATAATATAAAATAAAGATTTTTTTTATTTCATTGTTTCAAAAATACGTGTATATTTTTTTTACAAAGACTAAAATAATTTATTAACTATTTTAACCACAAATAATTTTAATTATTGATTATTACTTATTTATCATTACTAAAAATTTACTAAATTGTAACAATTAAATATTATTTAATTTAAATTGATATGAACAATTTTAAATATAAATAATTAAAAAATCATAGTTAATAATCATAAATGTATTTAAATTCTAAAATTTATTAAATTTACATTATTGAATAAAAAAAATTTAGATTTTTTTTTTAAACTTAGGAGTTTGATTTGACCTCGAAATTTATAGGTAAGAATGGAGAGGCTTGCCGTATGAACTATAGTTCATTGGCAAATTTAGAATTTAGATTACTCATTATCAGTTGTAACTATTAATACAATAAAAAACTTTTAAATTTTATAAAAATATTTATAACAATTATAAATACACAACAGAATCTTGATTATTAATAAAATTAAAATAATGATTATAACTAAATATTTAATTTGTTTATAAAGTTCAAAAATTTTATTGTATTTGTTATTTTCAATCTTATTTATTATTTTAGTTGTATTCATTACAAAATATAACAAGTGCAATACAAATTTTGAAACTTTATACAAATAAGTACAATAGTTACAGAAAACAAATTCTTATAGCAAAAAATTTCAAATTTTATAAAAATATTTATGGTGATCGTTCTTTGCAATTTTTTCAATCCGTTTTAACTTAAACAAAGTTTCATTCATATATGATATTAAATTAGGCTAAATCTAACACCACCTACTTAAAATTCATGATACATACAGGATCAAATTTTCAATTACCAAATTTATGGTATGGACTCATATAAGCCACTAGTATAGAATTTGAAACATTAGTTTATAAAGGTTCAGTCTCTACATTTTTTGCCAAAGACAAAACCAATTTTAAAATTATTACATAAAGGATATTTTGGTATTTTTATGTTTAATGTGAAAAAATATTTACTTTTTAAAAATAAATCTGGAGTTCTAATATTTTAAAATTAAAAATTAAATTTTAATTTGTAATACAATTAAACAATTTTATAGGTAAAAGGGTATTTTTTATTTTTTATAATTTATAATATCAAATATTATTTATTTATGATTAACAAATTAAATTACTAACTATTTAATTTATCTAAATTACAAAAAAATTAAATTACTAACTTGATGGCACTAAATATTTGTATGTAAAACAGAACATTTTAAATTTAAATCTTTATTTTTCATTGTATGTATATGTATTTTTACGAAAATACAAATTTTATATTAAGAGTGTAGTTTTTGTTAATATATTATTTTTTATTAATTTTAAAAGAACTACGTAATCAATATATGTGTAACCTCTTTGTATTTAATTACTATATTAATTTAAATCAAGAAAAGATTGAAATTTTTCCATCTTAAATATATAAAAAAAATTAAAAGATTGACTATATTTACTTAATTAATAGAATTATATGAATAATAAATTAAATAATATCATTGTATTATTAATAATGGTATTACTCATGACATATGTAGTTACCAATATTTTATCTACTAATTAATTTGAATATTTATAAATTACATAGTTTGTAAATAACAATTTTAAATTTAATATTTATTTTTTGGTGATAATTTTGTTAAAAGATATGAATTAATTATATATTTTTTTGAAAGCAATAAAACAAAGTAAACAAAATTGATACCATTTTCTTTTCTTTTTATCAATATAAAAAATAAAGAGATAACTGATTTTTTTATTTAGATTTGATATTTACTTGTATATATATAATAAATTAATTTTATTAAATACATATTTGTCACAAATAAATTCATATTTTTCATTAAATTTATTCCTACAATTATTAACATAATTGAGCTATATTCTAATTCACTCATTATAATTTTATCAATTTAGAGGTCATTTACATAATATTAAAAATTAGTATAAAAAAATCATCGTAGCCAAGAAAATGGCATATTCTCTTTGATCCTTAAGAACTAATTTATATTTTCTCAACTATAGACAAATCCATGTTTAAAAGAGGGTTCTAGCATGGAGAAAGTATTTTCTGATTCTTATGGTTACATTTATTTTTTAAAATAGAACAAGACAAGATATTAAGAATAAGATATAAAAAACAGAAATACATTCGGTTCTATGGTGTAGTGGTTAGCACTCTGGACTTTGAATCCAGCGACTTGGGTTCGACTCCCGGTAGGACCTCCATATAATTTAAGGTGAAATTTCATGTTCTTCTAATAATAATAAGATTACTCAAAAATAAAACAATTTCTTTTTTATATTCAAAATTGGAAAAAATACTAAAGAAACGAAAAGAAAAATCGATTTGAAAAATAAGAAATGTTTCTTTTTTTATTTTAGTAAAAGCATAACATTACTTATGATAAAGTAGAAACTAGAATCATCTTTAGGTCAAACAAATTTGATCAATTAGAATATTTATATATTAAAAAAATATAAAATGAAAATTATATAAATAGAAATGTCTGTTCACAACACAAAACATGAATAGGAATAAATGAGATTTGTGGATGTGGATAAAGAAATGGTTATGATACTATAATTTACGTTTTATTGAATTGAGTATCTTTTTCCAGTTTTTGTGTTTATTCTGCAGAAGCAAATTAAATCAAAGGATGCTATATTATGTTTTTAAATAAAAAGCCTAATGGATATAAAAAAATAAAGTGCACAACTAGGGCATATCATTTTATGTAAAGTAGTGGAGAATTATGGGACAAAAAATAAATCCGCTTGGTTTTCGACTTGGTACAACTCAAAGTCATGATTCTCTTTGGTTTGCACAACCAATCAATTATTCAGAGAATCTACAAGAAGATAAAAAAATACGAGATTATATCAAGAATTATATAAAAATAAATATAAGAATATCTTCTGGTGTCGAGGGAATAGCAGGGATAAAGATTAAAAAAAGAATTGATTTGATTCAAGTCATAATCTCTATGGGATTTCAAAAGTTATTAATTGAGGGTAAGCCTGGAAGAATAGAAGAGTTACAGATGAATTTACAAAAAAAACTCAATTGTGTGAACTGAAAACTGAACATTGCTATTACAAGAATTGCAAACCCTTTTTGGACATCCTAATATTCTTGCAGAATTTATAGCCGGGCAATTAAGGAATAGAGTTTCATTTCGTAAAGCAATGAAAAAAGCTATTGAATTAACTGAACAGGCGGGGACAAAAGGAATTCAAGTACAAATTGCGGGACGTATCGACGGAAAAGAAATTGCACGTGTCGAATGGATCAGAGAGAGTAGAGTTCCTCTGCAAACCATTCGAGCTAAAATTGATTATTGTTCCTATACAGTTCGAACTATTTATGGCGTATTAGGGATCAAAGTTTGGATATTTGTAAACAAAGAATAATCCAATTCTCCTTTTCTTTTTCTTTAAGGTTTCTTGTTTCGGTAAAACAAAAAAATGATCATTTTCAAAATTTTATAAGATTGAATAAAAAATATCAATTAATTTTTTTATATAAATATAATTGCTATGCTTAGTGTGTGACTCGTTGATTTTTTAGAGTGGTTCGAGTTCGACAATAAAATAAATGACTTATAGGATGAATTCATTAATAACTAAGTACTAACCAACTCATCGCTTCGCATTATCTGGATTTAAAGAATTAATCTAAAAATTGAAATAAAATCAAGATATCATATTTTGGTAGTAGAATTATAACAACTGAGATATTGGATAAAAAAAACGAATCTGATTATAAGTTGTAAAGCAATAAGAATATACAGATAAAAATAAAGGGTGAAAGAAAGAAAAAAGATATATCAATGATATAGAATTCGAATATGTAAAGGTCTTATGGTTATCTCATAAAAAGGGAAAGTGTAATAAAGCATCAACATTAACTAAATCCATATATATATATATATATATATATATATATATATATATATATATATATATATATATATATATATTCCCAAAATAAACAAATCAAGAGTACCGAGTCAATAAAAACTGAGAAGGTTGATTCAAGAAAAAAAGAAATATATATATATAATTTGGAATTGTATTTGCGAGGCTCCTTTGTAGAATTCTAGACCTAATCATCAATCGCGATGGAAACGACGAAAACCGTGAATACCTAAGATTCATTTGACGGGAGGGATGGCGGAACAAACTAAGAACCAATTCATTTTTTTGAAGAGTCACAGGATAACCTTAGATTACATCTAAAATAAAATGAATAAGGAGTAAATATTCGTCCGCAAAATCTTTGTTTTTTTATTTCGAAATTGAACCAATCCAATACCACCAGAAATAAATAAAATAAGGATTTGTTAGAATCTTATGCTCTAATAGAACAACATTATCTAGTTATATATTTAACTATATATAGGGGGTAAATTTTCTAATAAATGTCTAGTTCTATATAAAAATCAAAACAAGATATACTGATTTCTAATTGATCAATCAATCCTATGAAATATTAAAATAAAAAAACCTCGTGATTCAATTATTCATTAAACATATGTATATACGGTATATTTTTTTATTGGTATTGGTTAAATCTATTTTTGTAATTGTTTTATTCGCGAGGAGCCGTATGAGGTGAAAATCTCATGTACGGTCCTGGAATAGTGATGGAATTTCTAAACAACCATCAACTATAACCCCAAAAGAACCAAATTCCATAAGCAACATAGAGGAAGAATGAAAGGAATATCCTATCGGGGTAATCATATTTTCAGACAAACCAGTTACGACCAACCGAAACGCGTATGGGTTCGGGAAAGGAATCTCCCGAATATTGGGTAGCTGTCGTTAAACCCAGAAGAATACTTTATGAAATGGGCGGAGTCACAGAAAATATAGCCAAAAGGGCTATCTCAATAGCCGCATCAAAAATAATATAAAAAGATAAATTAAATTTTTTATTTTCAATTTCTATTAATTTAATTATTTTATTAAATTATTTTTAGTAATAATATGCAAATAATTGTACCATCCTATAATTACCGTCTTTGCATTTACATTAAAATTCCGGCTAATAGAAAGAAAAAAAATACATGTAACTAGTTTTAACCATAAAATATATCTGTAGATTCCGTATAGACGAGTGAATTTTTATACTAGTTTTACCCACAAATAGAAAGAATATAAAGACCACATGATGATGTATGTTTGAAATATGTATTGTTGTTTTGATGGCTATGCCTAAAAATAAAGGAGAAATAATATATCATTAAAAGTAAATAGTGAAATTAATTTTTTAAAAATTATTTAATTTTTAAATTAGTTTTTTTTTTAAATTTAATTAAATTTATTCTTTAAATATTTTAAATTAGTTATGTTAGTTATTTTAAATTAAGCTGTGTTTGTTTCTGAAAACAGGATAACATAAGATACTGAAAACAAGACCTGAAGGACAAGACACAAAATTTTGTGTTGTATTCTATTTAGTGATAAACTAGAATAAATTATGAAAATCCAATTTATTCTCATTTTTTCATTCAAAAAATTTGAGATGAAAAATATAATAATAAAAAATATAATTATAAAAGATTAACAAGAATGATGAAAGAAAAAATAAAATATAAATTGTATCCCTTTTTAGTGTCTCTTGACACATTGTCTTTATCCATGTCTCATCTGTCAAATATAATTTAGTGTCTGTCTTAATCTTAATTGACTATTAACATAATTAATTTATAAAATTAGATCAAATCAATCGCAAATTGAGGGTTGATGGTTTCAGTGGCTAAGGGAAGGGGGGTTGAATCTTAGCCCCCTTTTGCTTGCTAACACTTACTGGACTTAGATGAGACTTTTCTATTTTTAGCTCGTTCCTAGCCACGAAACTTTTTTGTTTTGTCTCGTCATTTGGCACGAGACATTTTTGGTTTTTGCTCCTGTGCAGTAGAAAAAAGAAATGAAGTAGGAGATAAGAAAGATTACACCCAGATATATCCTGGTTCAGCTGCTAAGTGCAGTGCAGCCTACATTCAGTCTCCATCACAACAATGATGAAATTTCACTATAATCTTCCAGATTACAAACTGTAAAGTGCTAACCCAACTTACAAGAAGATTCCCACAGAATCATGAAACACAACATAGATGAACAAAGGAACTCTAAGACATCTATGGCTTTTTCTTTTAATTTTGCACTCTCTGCCTTTTTCCGCTCTATGGCTTTTTCATACAAACCTCACTGTTTGCCTTTTTCCATGAGACTCAAGACATGACAAAATTAAACAGAAAAATACAAAACAGAATACATTGAAGGAGAAGAAAATCTGTAAGCTTAGGTAGCTCTGAGAATCCTGTGCCTTGCACTCTCACTGCTTACTTCTAACTCCTTACTCCAAACAGTGGCTGTTCTCCCTTTTTATAGAAGAGAGAAGCCTCCACAATTGAAGCCAAAAACCCAAGCCAACTTCTTCTTCCTTCAAGAAATCGGTTCGGCCACACAGAGAGAGAAGAGATAACCATGCAATAACCAACATGCAATTACCTCTAGTCCTTCCTTGGTCATCACACTTCATCAATCCGAGCTCTCCATCCTTGACTTGCTCTCCAAGATGGATTTCTGGCCCTTGATGCTTCATGATGATGATGACTTCATCTGCTTCAATCTCTGCCTCTACCATCACTTCGCCACTTTAGCTACTTCCTGTGGTGGTTGAGCAGAATCAAAGACAAGCCATCCTCCAAAAATCTCACCCTGCTGGCCGAGATCTTCTTCTTCCTTTTTGAGCATGGAGAAGCCAAGATTACCTCACCAAATCTATCCAAATTTGGTGATAATCTCAGCCACAGCTCTTTTTTATTTTAGTATGTTTTCTTGCCATCATTGTGATGGTCTTTAGGCTTGCTCTCTCTTCCTTTCGGTAGCTCATTTTTGCTTCCATGGCTGTCAATGTTTTCTGTGTAATAACCGAAGAGAGAAAGAGATGAGAGAGAAGAACCAATCTTGAAAGAAAAGCAATTTTATGAGATAAACAAAATTAATTTGATAAAAGGTTGCTTTTACTTCCCTTTAGGTGGAGTAGCGTGAATCATAATGATTCCCTATCAAATCAAAGTCAAGTTCTCTCTCATGTTCCCAGTGCTAGTGAATTAAATTTCAAATCTTTCCAAAGAGTGAAATGAAATCCGTTGGAAGCATTGAGGCTTTTTCTTTGCTTCATGAATTCGGTCAAAGCACGAGGAACTCTCATCTCAAATGGAATTGGACTTGGTTGCTATAATTATTAAATTTCTGGCCCAATAGCAACATTTGCTTTCCTGATGAGTTTTGGAACGGATCAAGCATAGGAAAACATTCATCAAAATTAAATATAGGCTTGGTTGCAATAACATTGAGCTTGGCCCATTAATACAACAATTCAGCCACATAATTGGAAACATGTAGCAAGGCTGATTGTTGGTTTTAATTTGGGCTAGCAACATTTTTATTTTCCGGCCCAATTAAAAACCTGCATCACAAAATTATTAATTAACATATGTTATATGAAAATCAAATTAATAATTTTGTAATTTAAATATTTTAATAATGTTTGTTCATCATCAAAATTAAATTAGAATTTTCCAAACTCATCAAGGGTTTCCAATACCTTAAGTTTTTCTCTCAATTAGATTTTGATTTGATATAATTTCATAAATTTATTGTGTTAATAGTCAATTAAGATTAATATGAGTTTGTTGTGGTGTCACTTAACATGACACATTAACAAATTTTGATACCTATCAACAAAAAAATGATAGAAGGAGTAACATAACTCATTTAAAATTTTTAAAAGACAAATTTGATATAAAAAACTTTTGAAAACTAATTTAAAGAATGAATTTTAAAGACTAATTTGATGATTATTTACTCATATGATCCAAGATCATAATTTACGGATAGGGAAGAACATGATGAGTTGGTAAAGGGAGACATGTATATGGAACACACAAAGTACATACATATCATGTGAGGAGGAGGGTGGAAGAAGTTACCACTAATAGTTGTGTATTTTGTGTTTGCTGATGGTGGTGAATTTTGAGCTGCATTGTCTTGTGATCATTTTGTTAAAGAATAATGTTAAGTAATCAATTTTTTTTAGTTAATATCAATTAATTTTTTTAAAATTATATTATTTATTTAAAATTATATATCTTAAATCATAAATATTTAATTATAAATTTTAAATTATAAATTTAAATATTAAAATAGACTAATAATAACTAATTAAAAATTACTTATATTTTTTTTTTTTGAAAAGTTTAATTGGGAGTAGTATTGTTAGTTTGTAACATCTTGGTTCTTGGTGCTGTAATGGCGGCTGACAGCCAACTTTTATCTCTCAGCCGAAATTCAGGAAGAAATTTTATGTAAACGAGTTTAGGTGTAGTTTATACATAAAAATTATTTAGATAAATTTTACTTTCTACTTTTACCTTCAACTAAACTTACATTCACTACAAGAAAATAGAGTTATTTTAACACTTTATTTTTTAATACCATAATTAAATGTCAAAATTAATATATATTTTTGAAAAATATCACAAATGTCAAATTTTCTATCTTTTCTTGATGAATAATTTGACCGTAGAAAATTACTCCTCAATTTTGATACTCATTTGTTTTCAATTTACTCCACTATTTTTCTTCTTCTTTGAGCTTTGTTAATTTTGACATCACACTGCTTTCAGTTTAGAATTATACTACTCATTCTTTATCTTCAAAATCTCAATTTATTCTTTAGTTTCAAGATCTCATTTCATTCTTTGTTAAAATTTTTTGTTGAAAATATTTTATAGTCAATAAGTGTCAAAATAAATAATATTTTTGACAATTAATACGTATCACAGAAAATATGTTCTCATCAAAATTTTTTAACAAATTATTTTTGACAGCTAATATTTATCAAAATAAGATTTAAATTTTTTTCACAATCACTTATATGTTAAAAATACTATTTTTGACAAAATTTTTATTAATATATTTTCATAGTTAAAATAGTGTCAAAATTTATTTTTTTGACAAATTTTAATTTTCTTTTACACATTATAACCCTAAAAAATAATCTATATTGTTGTAGTGATTTATTTGGTAATAGTAGTTTAATCATTCATAAAATAAGATGGCCTGAATTTATATTTAAATTTATAGAGAGAGAAAATAAGCCAAGAAGACAAAAATAAAAGAGAACAAATCATAATGTATGTAAATTAAACTTTTAATAAAACTTTAAACGCATAAATTCAAATGTCGTTTTTCTTTATCACACAACTACTAGTTCCACCATATGCCATATAAAATTGTTTATGAACTTTTATGGACAAATTATGGATAAATTATTAGGTGAAATTACAATTTTTTTATTTTTATTAGGTTAAAAATTATTGAATTTAAATATTTAAAATTATATATTAAATTTTTAATAATTTTATTAATATTTTATTAAATCGGTTGAAATTCGGTTGAATCCTGATTGAATTATTAAACTAATAAATCAGTCATTTCACGATTTATTGATTGTTCTGGATTTTGTAACTTTGAATTTAATCATTAAAAAAATAATATTGAAGAGTATTTTAGTTAAAAAATAATGTAATTATTACAAAATATTTTAAAAGATATTTTGGTAAAAATACTATTTAATCACTAGAAAAATAATTTGTTAAAGGATATTTTGATATATAAAATTTAATCGCAAAAAATAAAATTTTTGTTAAAGAATATTTTTGTAAAAAATAATTTATTTTTTTAGAAAAATAGGTAAAATTAATATTAGTTAATATAAAAATTTAAAAATAAGTTAAAAAGGAGATTTTTTTAAAATTATAAAAAATATATATATTTTATAAATAAAAAAAGAATATTATTTTAGCATGTTTTAAAAAAGAGAAATAAAATTTTCTCCACAAATTAAGGAGCAGGTAATTTGAAACAAAAATGTTTGGTAACCAAAGAAAATCAGCCAGCTATAACTTATCTTATTTAGCATTTATTAATTATTGCGATAATTAATTAATGTTAAATAAGACAAGTTCTAGCTGTTTTTTTGATCTACCTAGCATTACCCATTTAAAAATGGCAATGTGAAATTGGCACTTCGCACATAGTTTCTAAATAAAAATATGGTACCAAACTTTTTATTTTTACTGCAACAAATAAAAGTAGAATATGAATAAGGTATTATGAAGATAGAAAGAATATAAAGACGAAAGATCACATGATGAAGTATGTTTTCAGGAGCTTTTTTTTATGGAAAAAGTATCTTTTGGACCTTAAAGGATCAGGTAATAAAAGAAGTTAATAAAAAAATATGGGGTCGATTCACAAATAATAAAAAGTAACATTTAGAACAAATTAAAAAAAAAATAACCATGTTATTTACTATATTTTACTGTTAAACATGTCAATTCACAATTTTTTTGGAGATTATAGTCTTCTATTATAGCAGGTATTTTTAGTTCTTGCAATTATAAATTGATCTAAATAAATGTTGCTATGAGCAATGGCTGATGCCAGTTAATCACAAAAGTGATAGGAGCACCATGGGAGACGGTTGCCAAAGAAGTAGGGAACACTTTTGGCATGTGGTTAGTAGTAAAGGTAAAACCTTTGCGATTGAAAAATTCTAAAAAAAGTGCGATTTAAATGGCTACCGGAAGATTCAAAGTGGGTCTGATTCGGCAGTGTTAGTGGCGGCAATGAGATATTGAAAGAAACTTCTGACAAACGCCAATTTCGAAAGCAAAGGTATTGAATAGGACTAACCGGAAGCTTGAACAGAAAAGCGAAGAAGGCAAAAAAAAAAAAAAAATGCAACACCAACATCTCCTTCATGTGGCGGTTTTATGGTGTTTCTTCATAAAAATTGAGTGACCCAAAACCTAGGAGGGGAATGCAGAGAAGATATTTTAGAGAAATTTTATGGACAATATACTTAATACGCCAAAGGAGATGGATTTGCCATTGAAAGGAGTTTTGTAAACATAGTCATCGAGTATTTGAGTTGCAGTGACTGTTGGGGATCTAGATTGAGGGTACAGGTTAGAAATGGGTGTCTAATAAAAAATTAGGAATGGGTAGTAGCAACTTAAGTTTTTTTTTTTTAAATTATTATTATTATTATTATTATTATTATTATTATTATTATTATTATTATTATAGCTCTTTAAAACCCAAAACAAATAAATTACGTTTATTTGTGATGTTAGCTATCCTGTCAATGGTGCTCGAGTTGGTTTTGCTTGTGTTAGCAGAGATTGGAAGGGAAGGTGACAATTAGGCTGTCTGGAAACAATTGAGAGTCGTAGCATTTTACAAGGAGAGTTGTTTGCTATTTGGAGATGCTTTCTTTTTGCATTGGACTCGAGACAAAGAGACATTATTTGCGAGACAGACTGTGTGGAGGCTTTTACTATTGTCAATAATTTACAGGATTGCTCTGAGTTTATTGATCCTTTGGTGTTAAAAATTTGAGATATCATGTTTTGGAAATGACGTGCTGATCTTCGGTTGATTTTGAAAAATGCAAATACAGTAGCAGACATCATGGCAAAGACTGTAATGAGAACCCTTTCTCTCCAAGTAGAACTTCCGTTGCCTTAGAAGGAATTTGAGAATAGTATTTAATGGAATTGTCTTTCTTAAACAGTTTCTTGTTAATTTTTTCTTTCTTAGTTGCTTATTTTCTTTTAAGTCACAAAAAAAAATAAATTACGTTTAGATTATTAAAATTTTTTAAAGTCCAAAAGTCACTCAGCCCATTAAACTAAATACCAACATTTTCTTCCAAAAAAAAATTTAAACTAGTTATCATGTTATGTTATCAGTCCAACCAAACCATAATGTAACGGTTTATAATTAGAATAAGTGTTGGGTCACATGTAATTATGGATAATTTATACACAGATTTAATTTGAGCCGCACATTAAAAATACTCTTATTTAGTCCTTAAAAAATTAGATTATTCTTTTCCCATAAAAAACATTCCCATGTTTTCATGTTTGAAGGAGTTTTTTTTATGGCGGTGAAAGTATCTTTAAGATCTTAAAGAATTTGAGTATAAAAAAAAAATCAGAAAAAATTAGAGGCGTTAATTTATAGATATATTATTTTCATAAAAGTTTAAAATTCAAAAACAGTACCATACAAAAAATTTGATTTATTACTATATCGATATATCAGCATATCTTAGTATTGTTTATCTATTTTTCAGTTATATTATTATTATTATTATTATTATTATTATTATTATCTAACTTATTAAAAATTTGTCTACTATAATATAAAATAAAGATTTTTTTTATTTCATTGTTTCAAAAATACGTGTATTTTTTTTTTACAAGACTAAAATAATTTATTAACTATTTTAACCACAAATAATTTTAATTATTGATTATTACTTATTTATCATTACTAAAAATTTACTAAATTATAACAATTAAATATTATTTAATTTAAATTGATATGAACAATTTTAAATATAAATAATTAAAAAATCATAGTTAATAATCATAAATGTATTTAAATTCTAAAATTTATTAAATTTACATTATTGAATAAAACAAATTTAGAATTTTTTTTTTAAGTTAGGAGTTTGATTTGACCTCGAAATTTATAGGTAAGAATGGAGAGACTTCGCCGTTTGAACTATAGTTCATTGGCAAATTTAGAATTTAGATTACTCATTATCAGTTGTAACTATTAATACAATAAAAAACTTTTAAATTTTATAAAAATATTTATAACAATTATAAATATACAACAGAATTTTGATTATTAATAAAATTAAAATAATGATTATAACTAAATATTTAATTTGTTTATAAAGTTCAAAAATTTTCTTGTATTTGTTATTTTCAATCTTATTCATTATTTTAGTTGTATTCATTACAAAATATAACAAGTGCAACACAAATTTTGAAACTTTATACAAATAAGTACAATAGTTACAGAAAACAAATTCTTATAGCAAAAAATTTCAAATTTTATAAAAATATTTATGGTGATCGTTCTTTGCAATTTTTTCAATCCGTTTTAACTTAAACAAAGTTTCATTCATATATGATATTAAATTAGGCTAAATCTAACACCACCTACTTAAAATTCATGATACATACAGGATCAAATTTTCAATTACCAAATTTATGGTATGGACTCATATAAGCCACTAGTATAGAATTTGAAACATTAGTTTATAAAGGTTCAGTCTCTACATTTTTTGCCAAAGACAAAACCAATTTTAAAATTATTACATAAACGATATTTTGGTATTTTTATGTTTAATGTGAAAAAATATTTACTTTTTAAAAATAAATCTGGAGTTCCAATATTTTAAAATTAAAAATTAAATTTTAATTTGTAATACAATTAAACAATTTTATAGGTAAAAGGGTATTTTTTATTTTTTATAATTTATAATATCAAATATTATTTATTTATGATTAACAAATTAAATTACTAACTATTTAATTTATCTAAATTACAAAAAAATTAAATTACTAACTTGATGGCACTAAATATTTGTATGTAAAACAGAACATTTTAAATTTAAATCTTTATTTTTCATTGTATGTATATGTATTTTTACGAAAATACAAATTTTATATTAAGAGTGTAGTTTTTGTTAATATATTATTTTTTATTAATTTTAAAAGAACTACGTAATCAATATATGTGTAACCTCTTTGTATTTAATTACTATATTAATTTAAATCAAGAAAAGATTGAAAATTTTCCATCTTAAATATATAAAAAAATTAAAAGATTGACTATATTTACTTAATTAATAGAATTATATGAATAATAAATTAAATAATATCATTATATTATTAATAATGGTATTACTCATGACATATGTAGTTACCAATATTTTATCTACTAATTAATTTGAATATTTATAAATTACATAGTTTGTAAATAACAATTTTAAATTTAATATTTATTTTTTGGTGATAATTTTGTTAAAAGATATGAATTAATTATATATTTTTTTGATAGCAATAAAACAAAGTAAACAAAATTGATACCATTTTCTTTTCTTTTTATCAATATAAAAAATAAAGAGATAACTGATTTTTTTATTTAGAATTGATATTTACTTGTATATATATAATAAATTAATTTTATTAAATACATATTTGTCACAAATAAATTCATATTTTTCGTTAAATTCATTCCTACAATTATTAGCATAATTGAGCTATATTCCAATTCACTCATTATAATTTTATCAATTTAGAGGTCATTTACATAATATTAAAAATTAGTATAAAAAAATCATCATAGCCACAAAAATCGCATATTCTCTTTGATCCTTAAGAATTAATTTATATTTTCTCTACTATAGACAAATCCATGTTTGAAAGAGGGTTCTAGCATGGAGAAAGTATTTTCTTATTCTTATGGTTACATTTATTTTTTAGAATAGGATAAGATAAGATATTAAAAACATGATATAAAAAACAAGACACATCCGGTTCTATGGTGTAGTGGTTAGCACTCTGGACTTTGAATCCAGCGCTCCAAACAATGGTTGTTCACTCTTTTTATAGAGAGGGAAGCCTCCACACTTGAAGCCAAAATCCAAGCTTAACTTCTTCTTCTTCAAGAAACAGAACCGGTTCGGCCACATAGAGAGAGAAGAGATAATCATGCAAAACCCAACATGCAATTACCTCTAGTCCTTTCTTGGTCACCACTCTTCATCAATCCGAGCTCTCCATCCTTGGCTTGCTCTCCAAGATGGATTTCTGGCCCTTGATGCTTCATGATGATGATGACTTCATCTGCTTCAATCTCTGCCTCTACCATCACTTCGCCACTCTAGCTACTTCCTGTGGTGGTTGAGCAGAATCAAAGACAAGTCACGCCTCCAAGAGTCTCCTTCATGCTGGCTGAATCTTATTCTTCCTTTTTGAGCATGAGGAGCTCAAGATTACTTCACCAAATCTAACCATATTTGGTGAATATCTTAGCCACAGCATGCTTTTATTTTGATATGTTTTCTTGTCATCATTGTGATGGTCTTTAAGCGTGCTCTTCCTTCATTTCGGTAGCTCAGTTTTACTTCCATGGCATCCATTGTTTTATGGTTAATGACCGAAAGAGAGAAAGAGATGAGAGAGAAGAAACAATTTTGGAAGAAAAGCAGTTTAATGAGATAAACAAAATTAAGTGAGAGAAGGTTGCTTTTACTTCCCAATGCTAGCAAATTAAATTTGAAGTCCATCCCTTAAGAAATGGAATCCGTTGGAAACCATGGAACCAATTTGCTTTCTTTCATTATGTATCGGACCAAGCATGAGGAACTCTCATCAAATGTAACATTGGGCTTTGTTGTAACAACATTTAATTTCTGGCCCAATAATAACATTTGCTTTCCCAATGAAATTTGGATCAAGCATTGGTTTACCAAACATGGAACATAGTTGGGCTTTGGAGCAATGAGATTCATTCTGGCCCAATTGATAAAACTTTTTTTTTTCAGCCAACAATCATATAACAAGAATTATGTAAGGCCCACATCGGTTGGAGAGGGGAACGAAGCATGCCTTATAAGGGTGTGGATACCTCTCCCTAGCATGACGCGTTTTGACGAGTGAGTGTGGGGGGCTTTGGCCATCATCCCTATCGTCAAAGACAAAACCGTGAGGCCTTGTGTGCTAAAGCGGACAATATCGTGCTAGCGGGTGGTCTGGGCTGTTACAAATTACATAGGGCTGAATTTAATTTTTTATTGGGCTTGGGATTTCTCTTTCTATTTCGGCCCAAATAAAAACCTGCATCACAAAATTATTAATTAACATATGTTAAATGAAAATCAAATTAATAATTTTGTAATTAATTATTTCAATAATTTTTGTTCATCATCAAAATTAAATTAGAGTTTTCCAAACTCATCAATCTCCCCCTTGATGATAAACATTATTAAAATTGAAATGGAAAGAAATTCTAAAGATTGGAGTATAGAGTACTCCCTTTGAATATTTGAATTTCTCCCCCTTTCTAATTGTCACATGGCTCCCCCTTAATATATGCTGTTTTTACCAAGGGAAGTACTAACCTGTAACAATTTTAATCAAACTTCAAGTAACAATGTTATTCAACATATTAATTTTGAAAATATTGAATGCTTGATTTATGAGCAGAATTGGATGATAATCAAAACTCATTTGTTATCAATAAATTGATTTTCTGCTCAAACTACACCATAATCAACCAAAATCTGTTTTTGGCAAAAGACTTGCTGTTCAAAAATATTTTTCAATTAATCAGAGCAATCTTTGTAGGAAAAATATTTTTCAATCATGATTTAATCTTTTCAAACACAGCAATTTTCATCATTAAGAACCAAAGGAACTGCCAAAAATAAATCCAACATAAATCAGTATTTTACCAAGATAAACATCAAACAATGGCAGTAATCAATATGAATCAAATGCATTATCATTTATCAAAAATAGTATACCAAATGCATTATCAACCAACATAAACTAAATGCATAAACCGAATGCATTATCAAGCAATCATTAACAGAGGTGATCATGAATTCTTTTCTCAAAGAATTTCATCCCTTGTTCCAGTTTCAATTTTTTTTGGATTATTTTCCTCCCCCTTTTGGCATCAAGGGGCACCTGCAAGAGATATTGAACATGGAAACATAATATGCAAAATATAACCCAGAACATAATCCAAAGGTGTTTAACAAAGTGTCACACAGTTATACGACTATCAGTTTGCAACCTAACATAACAAAATAACAAATTGAGGTAGATTGTGCCAATATCAAATAGTAACCAGAAAGTTAATCATCAGAAAGATTAAAGTCAGATCCCTCAGCTCCTGCAGCACTGCCAACTTCATCATCAAGGCTTTCAAGCATTAGACCGACCCTTTCTTGGCATTTCTTCCAGGCCGACTCATTTTCATATGCAAGTTTGCGAGCAGACTTGTGAAATTGAATCATGAGGTCGGATATGTTGGAGAATTCTGTGAGGATTTCTCTGAGGAAACCAGTCGTCTTTGAGGATTCTGGGCGGCCCTCAAAGTCGTCATCAGAAGCCATTAATTTCTTTCCCTTTTTAACAGCCCCGCCTCCTTTGATCATAGAGACCTTGTTCTCTACATCATCATTGGTTAAATTTACCTTAAAGTACTCAAAAATACACGTGAGAAACATTCCATAAGGTAGATTAGCCTTTTTTGTACTCTTCACAGACTCCCACATGTGTCTAATCATAATATAACTAAATGAAATGGAAGATGAAGTAACAAGAGCAAATATTATGAGACAGTCAGATACAGTTATCCTATTGTGAGAACCACTTTGAGGAGTGAGAATGTGAGTTATGATGCGGTGCAGCAGGGAGTTAGTTGGACCCAAGGCCTTGTGAGTAGGAACAGTTCCATCTAGGCCAGACAAATTTTCATAAATTTGATGAAGAACCTGCTTGTATGTAACCCCTACATGTGAATCCCATTTATCACTCATGTAAGCCTTTGGCCCTTCATCAATGTATCCAAGGGCAGAAGAAATGGTTTCATAGTTCAAGGTGATATGAACCCGTTTCACGTAAGAATGAAGGCTACCATCAATAAACCTCAGATTTGCATAAAACTGCCTCACCAAACTTGGGTACACCATTTTATGAATAAGGAGCAATGGTGCCCATTTGAGACTATCAAACAGGGGCTGGAGATTGATTCCTTTGGAGGCCAGGGACTCGAGATTCACGAGGTAAGAGGGGCACATGTGCCGTTTCTCCAAAACTTCTTTGTGAAATTCAAAGAAAGCGCACGTGGAGAACCTTGAAGGATCAAAGTGTGAGTGAGGTTTGTGAAACTTGTTCTTGAAATCCATTGAACCAAGGTTAGTGGGTTCTTTGATTTCATGAAGCACGAAACTCTTGCCCTTGTGAGAACTCTTTCCGGATGCATGGGGAGTTGATCTCTTCGGTGGTGATGGTGGAGGAGAAGGAATAGGTGATATATGAAACTCTTCTTCTTCTTCCACGGGAGCCGTTCCTTTCTTCTTTCTTGAGGAGGTTTTTGTGGCAATGACCTTTCTTCTCATTGTGTCTGTTTGTTTTGAGGGAGGTGAGGGTGATGATGATGATGTAGAGTGAATGTGAATGTGAGTGTGTGATTGTGGAGTAGACTATTTTTGAGAGAATAAGAGCCTTTCACTTTTCCTAGGAGCAGTTTTCTTTTTCATGGTTAGGAGATAAGAGAAGTTGAATATGAAAGAGAGAGGGAGGCCGAAACGGAGTGAGGGAGGAGGGAGGTTAGTGGTGCAATAAATGTGGAGTGGAGAGAGATAATGGAGGGAGTTATTAACCATTAATGGCGCAGTTATTAACCAAAGGGGGGTTTCAAAAACTGAAAAGAGCTTTCCTTGAATCAAGGGATTAGTTGGAAGGAAAGATTTGATTTGATAACATGCTTCTTCCAACAAGATTTGATAAGACAACCAAGAGATTTTGTGATTTTATTTTCCAAACAAAACGGAAAACTAACAAAACTGTCATGGTGGGGTCAAGAAATTTTGGTGGGGCCCATAAAATTTGAATTTTGCATTGCCTCCCCCTTGACCATAGCTCCATCATCATCCCTGCATTTTTATCTCGTCCAAACCTACGAGACAAAACTGAACAGAATCAACTTTTCACAAATTATCAATGAAACTTAAATCAAACATTCCCAAACTTTTTCTCAGGGTACAGAATCTGTCTTCACAGAGAGGTTTTATAAAAATATCAGCAATTTGATCTTCAGATTTTACAAATTGAATATCAATAGTACCTTTTTGCACATGTTCCCTAATAAAATGATATTTTATCTCAATGTGCTTGGTTCTTGAGTGCAGAATAGGATTTTTTGAAATGTTTATAGCACTCATATTATCACAAAATAAGGGTATACTATTGATCTTTAATTTGTAATCTTTCAATTGTGTTTTTAACCAAATTAATTGAGAGCAACATGCAGATGCGGATATGTATTCTGCTTCAGCTGTGGATAAAGCCACTGTGGCTTGCTTCTTGCTTGACCACATGTTGAGTGAGCTTCCAAGGAAGCAACACATGCCCGATGTGCTCCGTCTATCCACTCTATCTCCTGCATAATCTGCATCACAAAACCCTACTGCACAAAATTCATCAGATTTAGGATACCACAAGCCATAATCACAAGTTCCCTTAATGTATCTAATGATGCGTTTAACAGCCGTAAGATGGGATTCTTTTGGGTGAGATTGAAATCTTGAGCATACACCCACACTTTGAACAATATCCGGTCTAGAGGAGGTAAGGTACATGAGTGAACCTATCATTCCTCTATACCTTGTTTTGTCCACATCTTGCCCATCATCATCCTTTTCAAGTTTTGTGTTAGGATGCATTGGTGTACCCATTGATTTGGAATTTTCTAGGCCAAACTTTTTAATAAGTTCTTTTGCATATTTTCCTTGGTGAATAAAGGTACCACTAGGAGTTTGTTTAATTTGGAGGCCAAGAAAGAAAGTAAGCTATCCCATTAAACTCATCTCAAACTCACTAGTCATGAGTTTTCCAAACTCTTCACACAAGGATACATTGGCCGATCCAAATACAATATCATCAACATAAACTTGAACAAGGAGTATATCATCATTAGATGCTTTAATAAATAAAGTAGTGTCGGTGGTACACCTTTGAAAATGGTTTTTCAATAAGAAGGCACTAAGCCATACCAAGCTCTTGGAGCTTGTCTAAGACCATAAAGAGCCTTAGATAGTTTAAAAACATGATTTGGAAATTCTTTATCTTCAAAACCGGGGGGTTGTGCCACATACACTTCTCTATCAATAAATCCATTAAGGAAAGCACATTTAACATCCATTTGAAACATTTTGAAACATTTATGGACAGCATAGGCAAGAAGCAACCTAATTGCTTCCATTCTAGCTACCGGAGCAAAAGACTCATCAAAATCTATACCCTCTTCTTGATCGTAACCTTGGGCCACTAATCTAGCCTTGTTACGAACAACTTGTCCATCCTCACCAAGTTTATTTTTAAAAACCCACTTAGTACCCGTTACCTTCTTACCATCCGGATGAGGTACTAGTGTCCAAACCTCATTCTTGTCAAATTGAGCAAGCTCCTCTTGCATGGCCTTGACCCAAGATGGATCTTCAAGAGCTTGTTTGACATTGTTGGGCTCTATTTGTGACAAGAGAGCAAAGTTGTTAGGTTCGGTTTGCCTTTTGGTGGAGGATCTTGTTGTTACACCTTGAGAAAGGTCACCAATGATGAAGTCATGAGGATAACCCCTCATAGACTTCCATTCTCTAGGCTTTCGGACAGGTGTTGAGCTTTGATGAACTTCTGGTTGTCTCACTGTTTCAGTTTCTCGTGCCTGCTCAGGAGACAAAATGGAAATGTCTCCTCCAATCTGACAAGACAAAACTGGGCTGACAGATTCCTCATGTTGAACAGATTTAGGATTTTATTTACTTGTTCCAGCTTCTTCACCATCTGAATCATTATCTATCACAGTACTGGGAATTAAGTTAGAATCACAAAAAGTAACATGTATGAATTCCTCTATAGTTCTATGCTCTTTGAGATAAACTCTATAGGCCTTTCTTGTGGTGGAATATCCAACAAACATTCCTTCATAGGATTTTGGATCAAACTTTCCGAGGTTTTCCTTATTGTTAAGTACAAAGCATTTGCATCCAAAAACATGAAAGTACTTAAGATTTGGAGGGGTTCCTTTCCATAACTCATAAGGGGTTTTCTTCAACCCTTTTCTAATGATTGTCCTATTCAAAATGTAACAAGCTGTATTTACAGCTTCAGCCCATAAAAATTTAGGAATCTCATTCTCATAAAGCATAGCCCTAGTCATCTCTTGAAGGCTTCTATTCCTTCTCTCAACCACCCCATTTTGTTGGGGGGGGAGGGGGTTCTAGGGCATGAAAAGTTATGAGAAATTCCTAAGTCATCACATAATTTTTCAAAATCTTGGTTTTCAAATTCTCTTCCGTGATCACTTCTTAAATGGGCAATTTTTAAATCCTTTTCATTTTGAATTTTCTTGCAAAGAGTGGAGAAGGCATGGAAAGCATCATTTTTATGAGTAAGAAAAAGTACCCAACCGAATCTAGAGTAATCATCTACCACTACAAGACCATAGTATTTACCTCCTAAACTTTGAGTTCTTGTTGGTCCAAAAAGATCAATATGTAACATCTCTAATGGCCTTTTGGTTGAGATTCCATCTTTAGGTTTAAAAGAGGATTTTACTTGTTTGCTCAATTGGCAAGCATCACAAGTAAGATCCTTATCAAATTTGATGTTTGGAATTCCTCTAACCAGATTTTTCTTAACTAGCTTAGAAATTTGGTACATGCTTGCATGACCCAACTTTCTATGCCATAGCCACTTTTCAGATTCAAGAGATGTAAAGCATGTTACATTTTGTTCTTTTAGGTCCTCAAGAGTCAATCCATACACATTATTGCATCTTTTAGCTTCAAATAAAATATCCCCTGTTTTCTCACAAACAACTAAACAAACAAACTTCCTAAAAATAACCTCAAAGCCTAAATCACACAGTTGACTAACACTAAGTAAATTATGTTTCAAGCCATTCACAAGAAGAACATCATTTATATAAGATGAAAAGTTTTTACCAACTTTTCCAACAGCCACTATTTTTCCTTTTGCATCATCACCAAAAGTGACAAGTCCTCCATCATATTCATCAAGCTTTATGAAGAAGGTTATCTTTCCGGTCATATGCCTAGAGCATCCGCTATCCATATACCACATATTTTCTTTCCGTTTGGATGCTAGGCACACCTACAAAACAAGCTCAAGTAACCTTAGGTATCCAAATCTTCTTGGATCCTTTCACGTTAAACCATCTCCTATGTCCCAAACCATTGTAATCAAAAACAACTTTGTAAACTTTATTACCAACCATTCTTTCACCAAAAAAGCATTGAATGGGGAAATGACCATTTTGGTTGCATAGCCTACAAAACCTTGGAGTTGCTGTTTTGTTAAAGTAGGTGAGTTCTTGAAATCTTGTATCATTAGAAGATGAAGCAATGTTTTCAAAATGAGATTTTTCTACAGATTTATAAAATCCTAACCCAGCTTTATCATAAAGAGGTTTTTGACTAGCCAAAATTTGATTAAGATTTTCAGAACTTTGAGTAAACTTGGCTAAGTCTTCCTTAAGCCTTTTAACCTATTTAAGCAACTCTTCGTTTCTTTTAAAGCAATCTACATATGCAAGAACGGAATGATCACTTTCACAGCTCTTGATTTGGGCTCTTAACTGCTTATTTTCTTCAACAAGATTACAAGCAGTTTCGGCCTCCCTTACTTTTTCTTTAAGAAAACTGTTTTCAGCTTTAAGAATGGTGATTTGTTGTTTAAGATCTTGGTTATCAAGCAGAAAACATCTTATTTTTTCAGAAAGGTGGTCTATCATAAGATGAAGATCTTCAGTATTAGGGTTATGAAAGACTACATGATCTATGTGATCTGCCATGAGACATGGTTGGGACTTGGTCTCGGTTTCCTCATCATCATCATCTGAGTCATTTTCCAAATCTTCCCATGAAACCATCAGTCCCTTCTTCTTTCCTTTTTTCGGCTTCTCCTCCTTTTTCAACTTGGGACAATCAGATTTGAAATGTCCCAATTCTTTGCAGTTATAACAGGTTACTTTGCTGAGGTCTTTCTTCATTTTTCTTGAGCTGCTGCCTTTGCCTTTGAGCTTCATCATTTTCCTGAATTTTTTGGCAAATAACACAAATTCATGTTGAGAGGAGTTATCACTGGATTCATCATCCAGAGGGTTAGTCATAGAAGAAAAAGCAATTCCTTTCTTTTTTGAATCTTTTTTCAAATAGGTGTTTTCAAAAGCAAGAAGATTTCCTCTCAAATCATCACAAGTCATGGAGTCTAAGCTACTGCTCTCAGAGATAATTAAAGCTTTTGTTTCCCACTCTTTTGTGAGGCATCTCAGCACTCTCCTCACAAGCATAGAATCAGGATATGTAATTCCCAGAGCATCTAAGCCAACAATGATGATGTTGAAATGTTCAAATAGCTCATCAATAGATTCTCCTTCCTTCATTGCAAACATTTCATATTCTCTGTTCAACATATCTGTCTGAGTCTTCTTTACAATGGAGGTTCCTTCATGAGTGATTTGCAATTTGTCCCAGATTTCCTTTGCCGTTGTGCATCGTGATACCCGCCGGTATTCCTCGAAGCTGATAGCACAATTGGGTAGGTTTACAGCCTTGGAATTTAGCTCCACCTTCTTCCTATCTTCCTCAGTCCACCTTGCTTCTGGCTTAAAAGAGACTACTCCTTCAGCACTGGTGGTAGTTGGAAATTGAGGACCATCAAGAATGAATGAATGATCTTCCAGAGTTTGTAGTCTACTGCTTGCACAAAGATTTTCATTCTCTCTTTCTAATAGGTATAGTTTTTCCCATTGAAAAGAGGCGGTCTGTTGCTTGACTGCCCTTCTGTAAGGTTGTAGGACACCAGATTAGAGCCACTGCTTTCTGCCATCTGGATCTTTTCTCCAAGCTGCAAAGCTTGAGACCAAGCTCTGATACCAATTAATGGTTTCAGTGGCTAAGAGAATGGGGGTTGAATCTTAGCCCTCTTTTTGCTTAGTAACACTTGCTGGCCTTTGAATTAACTTCAGAAGACTTTTTGAGTTTTGTCTTGTCCCTAGCCACGAGACTTTTATTTTTGTCTCGTCACTTGGCACGAGATTTTTCTTTTTGTTTCGTCACTTGGCGTGAGATAATTTTCAGTTCTAGCCTCTGAGTAGTAGAAACATAAATGGAGTAGAGAAGAGAGAAAATTACACCCAGATATATCCTGGTTCGGCTGCTAAGTGCAGTGCAGCCTACATCCAGTCTCCAACACAACTATGATGGAATTTCACTATAATCTTCCTGATTACAAACTGTAAAGTGCTAACCCAACTTACAAGGGGATTCCCACAGAATCATGAAACACAACATAGATGAACAAAGAAACTCTAAGGACATCTATGGATTTTTCTTTTAATTTTGCACTCTCTGCCTTTTTCCGCTCAATGGCTTTTTCATATAAACCTCACTGTTTGCCTTTTTTCATGAGACTCAAGACATGACAAAATTAAACAGAAAAATACTAAACAAAATACTTTGAAGGAGAAGAAAATCTGTAAGCTTAGGTAGCTCTGAGAATCATGTGCCTTGCACTCTCACTGCTTACTTCTAACTCCTTGCTCCAAACAGTGGTTGTTCACTCTTTTTATAGAAGAGGGAAGCCTCCACACTTGAAGCCAAAACCTAAGCTTAACTTCTTCTTCTTCAAGAAACAGAACCGGTTCGGCCACATAGAGAGAGAAGAGATAATCATGCAAAACCCAACATGCAATTACCTCTAGTCCTTTCTTGGTCACCACTCTTCATCAATCCGAGCTCTCCATCCTTGGCTTGCTCTCCAAGATGGATTTCTGGCCCTTGATGCTTCATGATGATGATGACTTCATCTGCTTCAATCTCTGCCTCTACCATCACTTCGCCACTCTAGCTACTTCCTGTGGTGGTTGAGCAGAATCAAAGACAAGTCACGCCTCCAAGAGTCTCCTTCATCTGGCCGAATCTTCTTCTTCCTTTTTGAGCATGAGGAGCTCAAGATTACTTCACCAAATCTAACCATATTTGGTAAATATCTTAGCCACATCATGCTTTTATTTTGATATGTTTTCTTGCCATCATTGTGATAGTCTTTAGGCGTGCTCTTCCTTCATTTCGGTAGCTCAGTTTTGCTTACATGGCATCCATTGTTTTCTAGTTAATGACCGAAAGAGAGAAAGAGATGAGAGAGAAGAAACAATTTTGTAAGAAAAGCAGTTTAATGAGATAAACAAAATTAAGTGAGAGAAGGTTGCTTTTACTTCCCTTAGGTGGAGTAGCGTGAATCATAATGATTCCCATCAAATCAAAGTCAAGTTCTCTCTCATGTTTCCAATGCTAGCAAATTAAATTTGAAGTCCATCTCTTAACAAGAAATGGAATCGGTTGGAAACCATGGAACCAATTTGCTTTTTTTCATTATGTATCGGACCAAGCATGAGGAACTCTCATCAAATGTAACATTGGGCTTTGTTGTAACAACATTTAATTTCTAGCCCAATAATAACATTTGCTTTCCTGATAAAATTTGGATCAAGCATTGGTTTACCAAATATGGAACATAGTTGGGCTTTGGAGCAATGAGATTCATTCTGGCCCAATTGATAAAAATTTTTTTTTCAGCCAACAATCATATAACAAGAATTACATAGGGCTGAATTTAATTTTTTATTGGGCTTGAGATTTCTCTTTCTATTTCGGCCCAAATAAAAACCTGCATCACAAAATTATTAATTAACATATGTTAAATGAAAATCAAATTAATAATTTTATAATTAATTATTTTAATAATGTTTGTTCATCGTCAAAATTAATTTTTTCAATCCGTTTTAACTTAAACAAAGTTTCATTCATATATGATATTAAATTAGGCTAAATCTAACACCACCTACTTAAAATTCATGATACATACAGGATCAAATTTTCAATTACCAAATTTATGGTATGGACTCATATAAGCCACTAGTATAGAATTTGAAACATTAGTTTATAAAGGTTCAGTCTCTACATTTTTTGCCAAAGACAAAACCAATTTTAAAATTATTACATAAAGGATATTTTGGTATTTTTATGTTTAATGTGAAAAAATATTTACTTTTTAAAAATAAATCTGGAGTTCCAATATTTTAAAATTAAAAATTAAATTTTAATTTGTAATACAATTAAACAATTTTATAGGTAAAAGGGTATTTTTTATTTTTTATAATTTATAATATCAAATATTATTTATTTATGATTAACAAATTAAATTACTAACTATTTAATTTATCTAAATTACAAAAAAATTAAATTACTAACTTGATGGCACTAAATATTTGTATGTAAAACAGAACATTTTAAATTTAAATCTTTATTTTTCATTGTATGTATATGTATTTTTACGAAAATACAAATTTTATATTAAGAGTGTAGTTTTTGTTAATATATTATTTTTTATTAATTTTAAAAGAACTACGTAATCAATATATGTGTAACCTCTTTGTATTTAATTACTATATTAATTTAAATCAAGAAAAGATTGAAAATTTTCCATCTTAAATATATAAAAAAAATTAAAAGATTGACTATATTTACTTAATTAATAGAATTATATGAATAATAAATTAAATAATATCATTGTATTATTAATAATGGTATTACTCATGACATATGTAGTTACCAATATTTTATCTACTAATTAATTTGAATATTTATAAATTACATAGTTTGTAAATAACAATTTTAAATTTAATATTTATTTTTTGGTGATAATTTTGTTAAAAGATATGAATTAATTATATATTTTTTGATAGCAATAAAACAAAGTAAACAAAATTGATACCATTTTCTTTTCTTTTTATCAATATAAAAAATAAAGAGATAACTGATTTTTTTATTTAGAATTGATATTTACTTGTATATATATAATAAATTAATTTTATTAAATACATATTTGTCACAAATAAATTCATATTTTTTCATTAAATTTATTCCTACAATTATTAGCATAATTGAGCTATATTCCAATTCAGTTATTATAATTTTATCAATTTAGAGGTCATTTACATAATATTAAAAATTAGTATAAAAAAATCATCATAGCCCCAAAAATCGCATATTCTCTTTGATCCTTAAGAACTAATTTATATTTTCTCTACTACAGACAAATCCATGTTAGAAAGAGGGTTCTAGCATGGAGAAAGTATTTTCTGATTCTTATGGTTACATCTATTTTTTAGAATAGGACAAGACAAGATATTAAGAACAAGATATAAAAAATAAAAACACATTCAGTTCTATGGTGTAGTGGTTAGCACTCTGGACTTTGAATCCAACGACCTGGGTTCGACTCCCGGTAGGACCTCTACTTTATATAGTCACAAAATTTAGTGTAAAGTAATAACAAATTATAAAAATTTAATTTTTTTTTTCATCAAAAAATTTGACAACAAAAATATAATAATAAAATTATAATTATAAAAAATAAATTGTATACGTTGTTAATATTTTTTTAAAAATTTTTGTATTATCTTATAAAAATGGACATAAAATATATTAATTTAGTATCATTAAATACAATATTTTTATCTATATCTTTGGATCCGATAAAATTAAGACAAAGTAAGAGTGACATAGCTTTTATCAAGCTGTTCATATTCATCACCATCACTTATTCGAGAACTTCAAAATTTTTTGGAAATTAAACAATAGTACAATAAATTATGCCTAATTATTCATATCAATTTCTAAATTTTGGTGAGACAAAATTAAAAAAAATATCAATGCTAACACAAATTCATTTAAACCACTAGTTTGACATTTTCAATGTTGGTTCTTGAAGGACCAAGTTTTACATTTTTTACCATAGATATATCCATGTTTAAAACATGTATTATTATTCTTTTGATGGCTATGCCTAAATAAAAGGAGAAATAATACATCATTGAGAGTAAATAGTCAAATTAATTCTTAAAAAATTATTCATTTTTTAAATTAATCTTTAAAAAAATTAATTAAATTCATTTTTGAAATATTTTAAATTAGTTAAATTAGTTTTTTGGTTACTGCTTTTGTTATTAATAGGGTCAAAGTTTGTTGATGTGGTATATTAAATAACATCATAATATACACCTAGTAATTCTAATTGACTATTAACATCATTAATTTATGAAATTAGATCAAATTAATTCTAAATTAAAAGTTTCCAATACCTCAAGTTATCCCCTCAATTAAATTTTGATTTAATTTCATAAATATATTACGTTAATATTCAATTAAGATTTATAAGAGTGTATTGTAGTGTCACTTAAGACTTAACATGTCACATTAGTAAATTTTGACGAAAAGAATAAGATAATAAATTAAAATTTTTTTAGGACTAATTTAAAGAACGAATAATCTTTCAAAAACTAATTTGATCATTTACTTATATCATGGAAGATCATAACTTACGGATGGGGAAGAACATGATGGGTTGGTAAAGGGAGACATGTATATGGAACACATAAAGTACATACATATCATGTGAGGAGCAGGGTGGAAGAAGTTACCACTAACAGTTGTGTGTTTTGTGTTTGCTGATGGTGGTGAATTTTGAGTTACATTGTCTTGTGATCATTTTGTTAAAAAATAATGTTAAGTAATCATTTTTTTAGTTAATATCAATTATTTTTTTAAAATTATATTATTTATTTAAAATTATATATCTTAAATCATAGATATTTAATTATAAATTTTAAATTATAAATTTAAATACTAAAATAGACTAATAACAACTAATTAAAAATATTTATATTTATAGAGAGAGAAAATAAACCAAGAAGAGAAAAATAGAAGAGAACAAATCATAATGTAAGTAAATTAAATTTTTAATAAAACTTTAAACCCATAAATTCAAATCTCGCTTCTTTTTTATCACACTACTACTAGTTCCACCATATGCTATATAAATTTTTGGGCTAGCATACACAAACATGTGGCTAATAATAATGAGCCCATAAAAAATTACATAAAACAATGTTTGCACTAATAATTCTCACTAAACAAACTCACATAAACCACATTAACAAGAACAATCCAAATGCATGTGAACATAATAGTGGAAGAGGCAGAGTACTGAGAAGGTGCTGATGGGGATGCAGTTGCAAGAATGGGGGCAGGTTGGTCTTTTCGCTCATCTTTGGCAACAACGTTGATGGCAACTCTCATTTGATGGAAGCAGTATCCTCCGCTGGAGAGGAAGTAGTAGTCCCTCGGCTCCGTCAAATGGACCACGTCGCGGCCGCCACGTGTCACGTTCTTAATGAAATCTCTGTCTATGCATTTCTCGTAGCTTGTCTTGTTCACTTCCAGAACGTTGTAGTATCGCTTGTCAAAATAGAATACTTAAAAGATATTAATAAAAAAAATGGTTAGTTAATATTTAATAACAATGCTTAATTAGTTGAATGTTAATAATGCAAGACAAATTAACTAGTGTATAATGTATTAAAATAAGGGGATGCTCCAAAACGTTTTTTTTAAAGATATTTTTTAATAATTAAAATTTAATACATATAATCATTTAAATTATATTATTTTTGTTAAAATTAAGTCAGACAAATTAATTTGACTAAAAAATAGTGAATCAAATTTTGAATTCGTCTAAATTAATATTATTTTTTTATAAAAAATAACTACAATATCCCTATTATATAAAATTACTAAAATACACTTATTATATATATTAATTTTGAGAATTCTAAATTCTAGCCCTTTTCTTCTCTATTGTTATAGGGTTAGAATTTAAAGTTTTCAATATATATATATATGATAGGGATATTTTAGTTGTATTTTATAATAGGGATATTGTAGTAATTTTTTATAAAAAATATTAATTTATACTGGTTTAAAAATTTAATTTATTAATTTCTTGCTAAACTGATTTGTCCAGTCAAATTTTAATAAAAATAATACAATTTAATTGATTATATGTATTAAATTTTAATTTTTAAAAATATCTTTAAAAAAAGACATTTTTGACATCTTTATCTAAGTGTCTCCCTTAAAATAATTATAATTAGCATGTCAGACGCATAAAATATATCAAGTTCTTTGTTCTATTGATCCCAATTATATATGAATAAAAAGTCTACTTATATCATCTTGAAATATTATAACATATAGAAAAAATAATAAATAGGTTCTTGATCTTTTGATCTGCCGACATTTAAGTTTTTGAAGATTTGAAAATATAGTTAAGTTCCTGATCTTTTCAAAATTTGGACATATCAATTTCTCGTGTTCATTTGGGTCTGTTAGATTTAATAGAAAAATAAAACGTAACTCCCGTTGTACTGATCTGATTGATACGGATGCATACATGAGAAAATTTTTAAAATTAGACAAATTAAATTCAGGGATCGATATGTTCAGATTTTGAAGAGGTCAGGATTTAAATGTATTTTAAAATCTTTAAAAATTTAAATGTTCACGAACCAAAAAGTTAGAGATCGATTTATCATTTTCTCTAACATATGTAATTCTTCAAATATTTAATAAAAAAGTGTTTAAACTTTTTCTTATTTAACAATTAAGATGAATCTTTAGGATGAAATTGCAAAATACCATTTATTATTTAGATTAATTGTTAGTGTTAAAAGAATATAGATCCAAGTTTTGTAGACCACCTTAATGAAGCTTATAATTGCATGTTGGGTTGTGTTTTATGTTAATGTGTTCAATTCATATATACTACACCAAAAAGGAGCTGTGGCGATTTGGTTCCTCCTTTTATGACAGTTTTCAAAGGCTCAAAAATAATTTTGCAACAGTTAAAAAAAGAAGAGTCAGTAAAAATATTTTGTGTGTATCTCATGCAATTTTTTTTTTGTTATGGAAAGTTAAAGTAGCATTATTCTTATCGTTTTCAAAGGGAGATTCTTATTTTTCCTTATATTCATCCTTCTTCTGTTGTGATTTTGTGTTTCTCTTGACTCAATGACTTTAACCTTTTTCTTTTTGAATAAAGTGATAAATAAATTATTAAAAAAAATACTAATATATTTTTTTAAGATAACAAATGTGATTATATTATTTTTAAATTAATTTTTATGATTAAGATAGAAGGTCTTAATTTAAATTAATTTATTCATGTTTGTTATCGTAGAAAACTTTATTAATATTTTTTTTTTTTAAATTTGTTCAAAGTGCACAAATCTTCATGATCTTATTGTTATTTATTTATTTTTTTACTAAGCTATGAATGTAGTTTGAATAAGGGATTAATACTATGTTTCATTGGAATGTAGAACGCATTATACTATTATAGGCTTTTCATCTAATCATTAATTCTTCAATTTTAGTTTTAATTTCTTGATCAGGAGTTACCTAATTTCTTGCATATATGCAACACCACTTAAATAGCAATGTTTTCCGAATATACCAAAAAGTAAAAGGGTAACCTATTTTTCTTTTTCTTCTCCCTTTAATAAATATGAGTGGCAGCCTTAATTAGCTTGGCCAATACTCCAGTCTCAAAGTTCATGAAATTATTATATATTAAAAATTATATATAATAGTAAATATTTAATAAGATTATTATTTTCATTGTATTATTGTGCTAAAGAAAACTCATTTTCCATGTATTATAAGAAGCAAATAAATTTTTTTAAACAAATAATTTTTTTCTAATGTCACAAGTCACAACTCACAAGCTATTTTTGGTTTAAACAAACAAACTAGGCAAGTATAACTAGCACAAACAAAATGGGGGAAATTAAAGGAATTTGTTTTTCTCTAAAAAAGAAAAATATATGTTCTCTCTTATGAAGAAATGAAGAAATTAAATTTATACGATTATACATTTTAGAAGAGGATATATGATTGAGGTGAAATTAAATTTGTGATACAAGGATTAGAAGAGGCAACATCAAATTTAACTTCTTGTTAATTAATTACTCTTGTAACCCTCAAATTTCATGAAATACCCACATGACATACACAAGAAATTAAACATATTAATTAAAGGACTGGAAAATAAATAAATAATTAAGAGAGAAACAGAGAAATTAAATGTTAATTTAATTACTTACTAAGCCAATCACCAACATAAACAGTCTTCTCATGAGCAAACCAATCAGTGTAGTTGACATCAGGACGCCATCCTTTAGAACCTCCAACCCTATGGAGGTCTTCTCCCATCACAGCCATCACCGTCACCGCCACCACCGCAGCCACCGCCACTGCCGCCATCTTATCAAACCGCAACTTCTCCATCATTTCCTCTAGACTTCCTAAACAAACCAAAATTCCAATTGTGAAAGTGTATATATATGTGTGTGTAGAGTGAACAAAAAGGGTAATATGAGAATATAAGAGTGCAAGGGACATACATAGACACATATAAGGCGTTTTGTAACTGAAATTAACATGTGATATTCCTGAGTGTCTAATTGGAGAGACAGTCAGCATTACATTTACACCTCATGAAAAGTGTTTAGATCTTTTGTCCCTTATATCTAGTGATCAATTGGGTTACATGGTCTACTCCTATTTCTTAACTCTTGAATATTTTATTACTCCTTTTTTATCTATGCATAGTATTTAACTTCATACATTTAGTGTTAAATAAGTAAGTATGACTTTTGAATAAAAATAAACGTACATTTTAATAATAATTCTCCACATACAAGTGTTTTTTTTATACAAGTTATAACGCGCTTCGAACCATACTGCACGTTTTCATTGTACTTTTTTCTTCTTCTTTCTGTATATTCTTCTTCCTCTTCCTCTTCTTCTTCGTTTCTTTTGTTTCTTGTCTTCTCTTTCTCCTTCTTCATTTACGTGCTTTTCTCTCTGTTTTCTTTCTTCGTTATTCTCGATTTTTATTGTTTTTTTCACTGCACCTTCTTCTTATTTTTGCTGCACGTTCTTCTTCCTCTTCCTCTTCCTCTTCCTCTTCCTCTTCTTCTTCTTCTTTTCTTTCGTTTCTTACCTTCTCTTTCTCCTTCTTCATTTACGTGCTTTTCTCTCTGTTTTCTTTTTTCGTTATTCTCGATTTCCATTGTTTTTTGACATCAAGCTCTGAAATCGTTTTTAAAGAAGAAGAAGAAGCAGCAGAAGATGAGGAGGAAAAAGAGAAAGAGTTCTGAATTATGCATAAGGTGTACTTCAACGAATTTTGAGTGTATTTCTTAAATCTTTTAGGTGTAGTTTTGTAATCCCTTGGGTGTATTTCTGTAATCCTTCAGGTGTATTTCTATAATCGTTTGGGTGTATTTCTGTAATCGTTTGGGTATATTTCTGAAGTTCCATTATCTTCAAATTTGGCAAGAAACTCGTTTTCATGGAGGAGGAAGAAGAAGAGTCGTTCATAACGCATGGTGAGTAGTGCGTTTTGAAAACAGGAAGTGGTTGAATAACGTGCATTTATTTACTCTTGAATGTAGGAGTGTAATGCGTGTGTTTTGTTGGACTTGTGCCAACTTATAAGACTTGTAAGCCAAAAAGACTTGTATGTGTAACAGTCCTCAAATTTTAAATAAAAGATATTTGTATAAAAATAAATAGATAACTAGACACTAATTTTTGTACAAATGAATAAACATAAAAGTAAACATGGATTTTGAAAAATGATAAATATACTTTTTCTATTTGTATTTTTACAAATTAAACTAATAAACAAGAAATACATACATAGAGAGTAAAGACAAGGTTCTAAATCTAAAAATCGAATCGGTTATTGAATAATTCTATTTATTAGTTTATGAAAGAAGTTTAATTATGGCTCAATTGAAATAATTAAACTTTTATAAAATAATATATAAAATTATAAATAAACACAAAATATATAAATATATTCTAATGGCTGTACTCCTCTTTTCGTGGAAAATAGAAACAACAGCCGCAACAACATCAATGTGACTCCCTCAAAACATCAACCAATGTTCAGCTCCAGCAGCAATGGGCGACAACGTGACTCCCTCACTCCCTTGCCTTTGCTTTTGCTAACTCTCTCTCTCTTCTTCATCACTCTCGATATTATGGGACCGTTTGAAAAGATTAAGGTTCAGTTTATATAAATAATTTAATTAAGTTATTTTTGAAGAAATAGTTTAAATAATAAATATTTATATTAAAAATAGTTACTTATTTTAAAGTACTTAAATAAACTACTTTGTATTTAATTTTTTAGTTTTAAAAGTACTTATTTTAAGAGAAAAGTGATAAAAACTTTTTATTATGAGAGAAGTCATTTTTTTAACTTCTCCTTAAATACCAAAATAACTTTTTAAAAAGTTACAATTTTGTTTTGAAAATTGTACCAGACATTAATACTACACATTTTTATAAGTTAAAAGTTAAAAAAAAGTCACTTATGACCTATCCAAACGGACCCTAAAAGTAACTTTTTTGAATTTTTAACTTATAAAAAGTAGTAGTATTAATGACTGATGCAATTTTCAAAATCAAATTGCAGCTTTCTAAAAAGTTAGGATTTTTTATTTAAATAAAATATTTGGGCTCCTATATTACCTGATTCCCCTAAATAGTTTTTTTGAACGTGAATCCCCTAAACCATATAATATATAAATCGTCCTAGGGTTGTGTGTTTTAGTGAATATATTGTACCCTGGAACGATTTATGCATGAATTGCATAGGTGAATAAGGCATAAATCGTCCCAGCTCACTGTGTGTTACGAATAACACGTAAATCGTTCTAGTCTAGGATGATTTATGCATTTTAACCTAAAACACTCTACCCTGGCACGATTTACGTGCTTCTTCCTAACCTTCTACCCCTAACACGATTTACGTGCAAATCCCAAACCCACATGTCCCTAGGACGATTTGTATTTGTATTTAACAATAATTTTTTTAATTTAAAAATTAATTTCTAATCAACATTTAACACTTGATTATTAGTAAAAATTATATATTAATTTTATAAAAAATATAAAATAATATATACCATTTTTAAAAATTAATCATTTAATCTTTAATTTTTCATAACAAATAATTAATTAATACAAATAATATTTTAAAAACTTAAATTTTGGAAACAAAATAAAATTATTTTAAATATTTTAACATTTTAAAATAATTTTTTAGTTACAAAAATTCTTATATTTTGTGACAAACAAATAATTTGTTACAAACACTATTGAATTTTGTGACAAATTAATTTTTTATTACAAAATATTTTGAACATTTACAACAACACACCGATTCGTTACAAAAGCCAAAATAATTTGTAACAAAAAAAATAAATTATTACAAAATATCAAAACGTTTTGTAACAAATTGTATTGTTACAAAATATTATTATTATGTAACAATCACTAATTTTTGTTACAAAAATTAATTTTTTGTAACAATTTTAAATTTGTTACAAAATTTTTGTTACAAATATTTCATTTTCTTATATTATATATATAATCAAGCCCATAATGTGATTTACATAAATATTTGTGTAGTAGAATATTCTAGAACAAATAAATAAGTCAACACAATATAAATTTGATGAATAAATATATGAAAATTAACTTTAATTAATATTAGTTTATTTTTTATTGTAAATTAATTTTTTATTTTTATTTTTTTTAAATTTAAAATTTAAAATTTAAAATAAAAATAAATTAAAAAAAAATTGTAACTTAAAAAATTAACTTCTTAATTGAACTCAAATTTGATATAGTAGTAAATATGGTGTGATTGCATCAAAAAATGGTTATCATATAAAGAAACACATGTCTTTTTACTCTAGATGAGTTAGAATTCGAATTACACATAAAAGTTTTCACATAAATCGTCCTAGGGGCTTGTGGGTTTGGAATTTGTACGTAAATCGTGTTAGGGGGTAGAGGGTTAGGAAGAAGCACGTAAATCGTGCCAGAGTAGAGTGTTTTAAGTTAAAATGCATAAATCATCCTAGGCTAGGACGATTTCCGTGTTACTCGTAACACACAGTGGGCTATGACGATTTATGCCTTATTCACCTATGTAATTCATGCATAAATCGTCCTAGGGTACAATGATTTATATATTCATTAAAACACACAACCCTAGAATGATTTATATATTATATGATTTAGGGATTCACGTTCAAAAAAATCATTTAGGGGAATCAGGTAATATAGAAGTCCAAATATTTTATTTAAATAAAAAACCCAAAAAGTTATTTAAGAATGGACTTTACTAGGTAGACAATAGCATTTGTGAATAATGGGATATAAAATTGGTCCAATAAAGTAAAAACATACTAAACTTTTAAATTATCCACCTAAATTTTAATATTAGGATAACCATTCACACACCTAGTGAATTGAACATCTTATATATTCATTATTCATATTGTTTAATATTTTCATTATCTACCTATACTTTTCCATTAAAAAAATACTAAAAATCATTCATAGCAAGAAAAAAAAAAGAAAAAATAAATAATATTGAGAGACGGATCTAATCATCAAATGCAAGAGCAATGAGGGATGATATAGGCCCAATTTGGATAAATAACTTAATTAAACTCATTTTGAAAAAATAGCTTAAACAATAAATAGCTCTATTAAAAGTAATTTACAAATAAGTTATTTTTTGTTTGGATTTTAGTTCTAAAAGTGCTTATTTTATATAAATATGATAAAAAGTAGTAATATTATGAGAGAAGTAATTTTTTTTAACTTCTTTATAAATTCTTAAACAAGAATGCTAGGGAACCAAGAGATGTTTCTGAATGAATCCAAAATCTCTACGTGGATGATGCTTATGCTAGGTATTAGGATGTTTCTTCTACTAAGTATCAGAATGTTTCTTTTTAATAATACTAAATGGATGTTCTTTTATATATTTTATAAATTTTTTTATATACTAAGAATTGGGATTGTTGAAAATTCCGTGATTTCCGCCCCTATTTCTCCAACATATCATTTAGAATTTTAATTTGGGGTGAGAAGCAATTAATATCAAATATTATAAATTAAAAATAAATAAAATTAATTAAATATAATTATAAATTAGTTAAGTTGGTTACTTTTTGACTGATCACCTTTTGATTCTATATACTTTTTCATTTTATATATATATAAATGCGTCAGTTTAATCAAAGCCATCCGGATTCGATTTCATCGGCTTCTAGACGATTTTGTAATTTTTTGTCTATCTAAAAAGTAAAAGATTTATCTTATAAATCATCCGTCCCCGATTAAAAATATAAAAATTAAAAAAGAAAAATATTTAGTTTTTTATATCATAAAAAAATTAATTTTAATATACTATTTGTTCCGACCCAGTCCATTAGTAACCCGAGTATGTATATGAGCGACCGACCCAACAGATCGCTCGATCCGAGTTAGGAGGTGACCCGCCCCTTTCCACAGATATGTCACCTACTCCAACTCTAAACGCCGCCTTTTGTATGAATACTGACTTAAGCGTCGGAATTTTTGCAGGTGGTCCCACCACATCGCCTTCTCGTAGATCCCAGCACACAACCTCCTCCTGTCTCGCAACTCATGCCTAGATCCCAACCCTCTCGAACCCCTGCTCCAGCACCTGTTTGTCCCGATCCACCATACACCCGAGCATACGAACACTATTGATGTAAATCAGTTTTATCTATATATTTAATTATATATTATTATATCATTAAAAATGATTATTATTATTTTATTAATTACATGAATAATCCTATAACAATCCTTGAAAACAAGGTTTCTTCGATAGTGGACTCTGCTACGTGACACTCACCCAGGTCTTCTATTCTTTCAAACAACGCGTGTTTTATCATATCACTTATTAACAATTGATTCATGGTATATCATATCATATATCATATCATGTATTCATGTATCATATGATCATATCATAAATCATCATATATACCATATATCATATATATCTATACATAAAGGATCTACATCTACATAAAGGCATATTATTCTCACCAGTATGTAATATATTGAGTAAGTTATTAATTATCTAAGTCTTCAAGCCAGATTAAATGTACTTACTTTATGAGTCGGTTTGTATCGGGACCAACAAACCCTCTGACATCATCATCGTAGTGTTGTTGTTGTCTTTTCAAATTTAAAATCAGATTAAAATCTAATTATTATTATTATAAATAGCACAGAAGAGATTACCATTGCACTGGATGGCGATCTCATGAATTGATTGTTTTGTATTTATTTTAATTATTTTTTTCACATTCTGAAAATATATATCTATATATATAAATGCATTCTTTGTTAAAACTATATTGGTCATATAATTTTATTGAAACTTATATAAATGCATTATTTAATTTAATGTAATTGTGATGATATTTATCTTATGGTCAACAAGTATAACTATTACATTATATAAAAAGTGTGTCCGTACTGTAACCATGATCAGAGATGGCTATAAGATATGCTCAGCTATGTGCATATACCCTCACATCCAACTCTGTTTCCAACCCCCCATTTCAAAGGCCACCATTCTAAACATTTGCTTCCTTCTAACCCAACGTCGTTCTTCAAGTTCTCTCCCTTAGGTAAGTCTTGCCCGTGGTCTTATATTTTTTAATTACAATCGACATATATCTTTAAGTTCCATGACCACCATATTTGTGTTGTGATCAAATTCATTGGAATTGTTACTACCTACCATTATTTAACATCAACTTTGTTTTGTCATCAGGCCATATATTGTTGTTCATGTCAAATGGATAGCTTGAATTCTTACTATCAAGGGCGATACTTTTACATGGAGATAAACTCATATTTGGTAAGCACTTTATCCAATTCATGTGCTATTTTTTCTAGCAATGTCCGATAATCTTTCAGTATGTCACATGATAGTCTATTATACATTTGACTTATCATTGTTTTTGTCTTGAAGGGGATGGGTGAACTTCTATACACATTCTTTCGGAGATTCAAAGATGTCATTCCAAGCTCCATGACATTTTGTGATTTTGCTGGTAATGAGGTTGATGTGGTTATCGACAAGTGTCACCGAACAGGTATAGTTGTTATGGCTATAATAATCTTGCTGCACTTTATGGCCTAAAAGAAGGAGGTTGGTTGAGTGTTTGTTATGTTGGTCAAGACAAGTTCTTGGTTGTTGACGTCAAGGACCATTACATGCGCTCTAAAGAGCTGTGTTCCCCACCATTGAAACTCACTGTTGAGGTCAGGCCATCTGTTCCTATTGAGGAAGTAATCAACATATCTGATGACATATGTAATGAAAGTCCCGTCGTTGATCCAGTTGAATTTGTAACAATTCCTGAAATCCTGCATCAACAAGATAATTCTACTCCCTTTAATCCAAATTCGGCTGACACAATTAACGAGCATCATATTCTTCCACAATCTGTTGTCGACACATTGACTTGCGTTGATCCCACCGTTTATGCCGGTCTTGAACCTTATTCAGGTAAAGTCATTTTCTCCCCTAACAAGCATGTCCAACAGGAACAATGTGATCCAATACCACAGTTACTATCTTTTTCTGGTGTTCCTTCCTCGCCCAGTCTAACATTTCCACCAACTGGTACCGTATCTGCCCCGCTAGAGCAGACTATTCACCATTCAAACACTAGTCCTGATGTTGTTACCAATCATAATATAGTGTCTCCCAATAGCCGTAGCCCCACACCACCACCACCTCATAATAGCCACGTCGTCCTGCCATCGCACTTTCCTCTACGACTAGAGTATTATTCTGTGGTTAGGATGATATCCAAGTATCAGTCAACTCACTACTCTATGGTAAGTTTTATCAAATTGATATACCATGTTGTCCATGTTTAACGTTATTAAAAACTATTTAGTTGCATTGAAGGGTTCAACAAGCTGATAAATTCATTTTGCAGCTTCTTCCTTCTGCTTTTTCGTCGCAAGCATTTCCTTCGAGACTCGATTTTGTTCGTGTTAGGGAACTCCGCAACCCACCTATAGTAATGAAGCTTCGCTGGTGGAGTCTGAAGTCATCAGAAGCCTTCCTTACTAGGGGATGGAGAAGATTTTCCATTGACCATGGACTAAAGTGTGGAAGTGTTGTTAGATTTTTAGTGCCCACTAATGATGAAACCACCATCTTTGTCTCTATATTACGTCTGTGAAGACCAAATCACTTAATTATGTCTGATGGCTAAGCAATGGATCTGACTTTTAACGTATTTTGTTAGTGCTATATGTTAGCATTATATGTTATGATATTAGTTGTACTGATCCCAAAAATAATATTAATGAAGTTGGCTTTTTAATGCTTGAAAGAATGGTTGCCAACCTTCATGGATTGCAACTTTGGCATGCATTTTTTTATAACATATTTCATGCATACCATGTACAATTAAGTATATAGCCACATGTGCTAATGGAGAATTAAGTATTCTTCTAAGTCCCACATTCATTCGAAGAAGACTTACTCAAAGTTTAGTGTTCCTGGCTTTTTGACCTCCTAAAACAGCCATTCTAAAACAGCCAGTATTTCCTTAGGGATTCAATATTAACATAAACTGATGGTTTTGAAGAAAGTGAATGTTTTAACCAATATTCACAATTAACGTGAGTACATGTTTTTTTTATACTAACCGGTTCAGTCGGTTCAAGCGTTTAAATAACTGCCAATCGCTATATTGAGTGGGTTGAAACAAAAAGGGTGTGAGAAACCCTTTGTGACTTCTTGATCGAGCCCGTCATAGACCGCGAAACGAGTTGAACCAACCGGTCTTCCTTAAAAAATTTCCCTTTTTTTAAATTTGTTTACCGAAAAAAGGGTTCACCATCCTCTAACCCTAACCCACTCGCCAAATCAGATTTAACGCAAAACCTCATTACCGAGCCCCTGTCATGATCGAAACTACCAGCCGCCACCGTCGCCGTAGTAATCTCCTCGGTCGACAATACCGTCGCCGTTGGCAACATCACAGCTGTAGGGTACCGTGCCAAACCAAAGGTCTCTCCCATTGACGTTCTTCATCTCGTCGTGAACCACTTGATCGGAGAACTCCTCTTGCCATCACGAGGGGCTCTTGGTCGGTCATCATCTTCTTGCCGTCGCGAACTCTCTGCACAGCGTCACTGTCTTCCAACGCTTTGTACCCCAACACGCTCCTTTCTCTACATTTCTCTCAATTATGTTGTGGAGTATTCACCTCGCCGGTGCCTTACTTTGTCCCTCACTGTCAGTAAAAATGGCTTCATCATTTTATTCATGATTTTTTATTTTTTTTATTTATCCTGATTTGTGAGTTGCTGGTTCATGTTTTCTCTCAACCTAAATTGTTGATGGTCCTCTGATTCTGATTTTAAGTTGTTGAATCTGGATGCTGATTATTCTGATTGTCATTTTAATACTCAATTGCTCGCATTCTGGGTCTTTCTTCTGCTAAAACTGGGGTAATTGTGTTTTTTTTTCTCCATCATTTAGTCGAACAAAAAAGTGGAACAAACTTAGGGGTACCATCAACACATCACCTTTGTTGCTCCCAAATCAAATGACGAAAGTTTCATTTTTATTTTAACTCGATTACATTATTTTGTTCTTCTATGTGTGCTAAATTTTTAACAACTGGACCTAATTCTTCCTTTCCCTGCAGAAGCAATCTTTTAATGTGGAAAAATCTTTTTGGAAATTAATAAGAAATGAAATGTGGGCAGTTTTAGCATAAATTCAATTTGATTTATTCAAGCAGCAACATGTGACTTAGTAGAGACTAAAACATAACCACTGTTTTAATTTTCTTCAGGATAAATCTAATGAGAATTAATTGGCCGGATTTGAGTTTATCTAAATTATACAGTCAATTTTTGAAAAACTTATTTTATATTTGATTGAGTCAGTTAAATCCCGATTGAAATGCAATTAACCTCTGAATCGAATATGCATTTTTAAGCAATTCAGTGATGCTACCTCTCAAAGACAACAACTCCAATGTTATACTTAGTTACATCCATAGGTGGTTGTTTAGTTACGGTCATTAGTGATTGCCCCGTGCACAACACAAATCATGATTCAAGGTTCTGGACAGAAGTTACCCTGTTCATATATTCTCATTCTTTCAAAAGTCAAGATATGCCCAACTTTTTTGGAAATACATGCATGTAGATATGACTATAGATAGATAGATACATAAGGGTAGCCCTTAATGCTCCGTTCGCCTCAAGATGTCATTCAAAATTAACTTATGTTAATTGGTGTCCCATAGTCAAATCTTATATTCTTATATATATATATATACATATACTTTATCAGTTGTTTATTTTGCTTTGTGTTCTGTTTATTTCTTATTAGGCTGTGCCTATATTTTTTATACTACTATCTCTCCTTTTTGTTTTGAGTGATGAATTATTATGAGTCACGTGATGCCTCCTAAGAACATCTAATTGTATGTTATGGTATCGCCTATTATTAAAAGTAAAGATAGGAGTAACCTTTTCGGCAATAGAAGCATATGAATATAACAAGACATACCTAGACATGTGTAACCATGCATGCCCTGTGCGTGTGCACATGCCATTATCATGAACCAATCTTATGCTGTGTTCTAATGTACAAGTATACACCCTTATTTATTTATGTATTTATTTATTTATTTATTTAATACTTGATTGAGTTATATATATAAATAAAAGTGATGTTTGTGTTTTGTTAGTATTTCATTTAATTTAATTGCAGATCACTTATTGCTCATATATTTTGTTTCATATGTTCTCTTTTTTAATGGTTTCTAGAACTGAAAAGTTATAATTATAAGACAAGTAATATAATATATTTTTTTATTAAAGGTAAAAGATAAGCGTAACCTTTTTTTGCAACTTATGCCACGTGAAAATGCCATTCGTGATAACCCCATCTTTTTTTATGATCTATCATACAAGTCTACATTCTTATATTTATGTGTTTATTTGTAGTTGTTGTAGGTCTTTTTTTTTATATTTTTATTTCTATTTATGTTATATATATTTAATCTTTATTTTTAATTTATTTAATCATCAATAATACTGGGTAATTATTACAAGAAATGCATTCCTTTTGTTGTTATCTCATTTAAATTAATTTTAATTTACTTATTGCTCATATATTTTGTATATCGCGTTCACTTTTTCTCTTATTGAAAATGTTATGCTTGATATCACCAGGTCGTATGAGTCATACTAATTAACATTATTAACTCATGTTAATCAATAACCAATACTTAAGTTATGAAATTATCACATCATGCTACTACGTGTGTACATTTAGAACAGCTCTCTGAAGTGCAGCAAACACTTTTTGGGCACTTAGAGTTTCCAATTTTGTTTCGACCTCATGACAACAACCTCATTCACCATCTTCATCTACAAGCGCCACAAGTGGTTATAAATACATCACCAAGACCAGGTAGTCCAACATCTTTTGCTTGACACCTAAACTAGAATTTGTTGCAACTAAAACCATTTTGAAATGGCAAGCACCTACAACTACCTGAAGGATGTGGATGCATCTAATGACAATTTGATCTATAGGATCAAGCTGAGGGTATTGAAAATATGGTCACTGTCCCCTGCCCAGCAGAAATACGTAAGACTAACTTTGGAGTTTGTGGCAATGGACCAGCTGGTGAGCTATCTAACACAATGTTGCTTTTTAGTTTTATTTATTTATGTGTTGGTTTTATTAGCAAACCAGGGCTATGAAAAAATCAGCTGACTTAATGAATTACCACGTGAATTGTACGTTCATATGCATCATGTACTGCCATGATTTGCATACAGGGAGATCGCATCCAATGTTCCATTAGGAATCCACAGCGGAGGCTGTTTGAGGATGAGTTGGTGGAGGGAAAAATATATACCATCTGCAACTTTTCAGTTGCCATTAATGATAAAAAATACAAGGCCACTAATCATGCTAGCAGGATTTACTTTAAGAGGGATACTCAACTTCGACTGGTTGATGATCCATCCTTTTCTGAGAATGTCTTCCGATTTGTTCCCAACGAAGTCATACTCAACCACACCAACGCTCAGTCGCATCTTATAGGTAACATGTAATTGCTAAGATATTCTATTTATATAGCATTGTTAATGATGTCAAATAATCTGATGGGAAAATGTAATCACCTTTACTTTTCAGATGTCATTGGTCTTCTGACAGCCAAGGGTGACATAATTGAATTTACTAAAAATGGAAAGAAGAGCAACTACATCGTTCTGGAGCTTGACGACATGTAGTTAGGGCTAAAGCTGATCCCATCTAATATTTATTCCAATTTTTGTCATAGGCTAGCCTCATGTTATTAGGAAGTTTTTTTAAAGGTATATGACTTACAGTATCTAAACCAGGGGAAAAGGAAAAATTCGCTGTACACTTTGGGAGGAGTTCGCAAGTAAGTTGGTCAAACATATTCAAGAGCAGCTGACGTCTGAGTATATCCTAATTGTACAATTCGCTAAGTTCAATCTATTTAAAGGTTTGTCACCCATGTGTTCTTGGAATTGTAAGTCATCGACATCTCCTTGCTCATGTACTGAATTGAGGGAATGCCATGTTTGTGGCAGGTACAATGGGGATATCAAACATCACCTATAATTCAAATCTTTACATCAATGCGGACTTTCAGGCGGTAAAGGATTTTCGTAAAAGGTACTACATTTCATCCTGTTATTTTGTTCAATAACTGTTTCATCAGCTTCGTCAAACGAATGACGTGTATGTATATCTAAAATACTACCAGTGTCATCATGTCCGGTGTTCCACCTCTAAATCAACTCTCCCAAATAACGACTGAACCTGTATACTCCATTGAGGAAGATCTCATTGACAAGTCAATATATAAATCCATTTCTGAGCTCAAGGAATGCATTGAGGTTAGTCATTAAATAACATAATTGTTTTTATTTCTGCAAATTCCTAGAACTTATGAGTTATTACTTTTAAGAATGGGAGCTTTGTTACAATTGGAACTGTTGTTGCAATCGATCCTAAGAACGGTTGGTGGTACAAAAGTTGCAAACATTGTTTCCATTCTCTGAAGGAGGCTGAGAACTCATACCACTGCGCTAAATGCGACACGTATCCCACCATTCACACTCCACGGTATGCATCAAAACCTTTTGATAAAAATTTTACTGAACAAGCATGCCTAAAGTTACATTCATCCTTGCTAACGTATTTTCTTAAACAGGTATAGCATTAATATTAAGGTTGTTGATGACACTGATTCGGCTGCATTTCTGCTGTATGACAAAGAAGCTTCCAAATTTCTTGGGATCTCAGCTTTTGATCTCAGACTTGCACAACTGACCAGGGTATTGTATACTATATGCATATACTATAGATACTCTAGATGCACGTAAGATGATACGTTGCTATCGTTTTGTGTTAATATGAACTTCATTATTCAGCACATCATATCTAATTTTTCATCCTAACTCTAGGGTGGCACCAATGAGGAATACCCGATAGAGCTTAATTCTTTTAGGGGGAAAAATTATCTTCAAAGTCTCCGTGAAGATGGAGGATCTTAACTCATTCCAACCGTGCAAGATAATTGTCATGAAGCTTTGTGGAGACATGTCTGTCATATCAAAATTTATTCAGAAGCATGATATATATCAGGTGTCTAATTGCATTGAATTATTTCATTTCAATGAAGTTTGTTTTCAATTGAACTAATGCAATCTCCATGATTCAGCAAAATCTGGCATTAGAGCACTCACAACTGCTCAGCATGCAATCTGGGTCTGCAGAGACGCCTAAGGTTACCGTCATTCTCAACAGATCACATATTTTTTTACTAAATCCAACGAAAATCTATTTTTATAAATACCTTCAAATTTCAGGACACATGTTCACCCTCTGTTGAGATTTTGGTCGGCGACACTAATGAGGGTTACTCAACTCCAAAGAGAAACATTGTTAGTGGCGGATGGACTAAACAACTTATTGATCTCTGTCCGAATTCTGCCGAAGGATCATCCACAAAGTGTAGGAAATTGAAGGATGGCCAGGTTGCTGGTGTTGATAAACCCCATCAGGATTAGTGCGCCAAAGCCTGCAAGAGAAATTACGCATAGATTAATGATCCACCTATAAGATCACACTATGTTTCGTACTGTTAATGCTGCTTTCGGTTAAGGTCTTGTGTGCTGTCCTGAACTTAGGGAATTTTATAGGTTCCCCTTTACCTATGTTTTCCAAATAACGCATGGTTATATACAGTTAAACCATGCATGTTGTTGTGTTTGTTTAATGCTTACTACCCTGTATGTGCGGAAGGAGCAGTATCCATGATATGCACCTGCTTACTGTGATGTTGCTTTTAATGCTATCTTAGTATTTAATGTGGTCACCCCTTCTAAATATCACTCAAATTACTATATGTTGATTTTCATGTGTTGGGAAAAAGAATGAGACAATTCTAATGCATGTATAGTACCCTTATGCATCTTTTGGTGGTTTCAAAGCCATAAGATATTTACGTTGGAATTTTTAATTTATGATGTATTCGCAAAGCATGTTTTTTTCCTGAGACTATCATCTCTTTAAGATCCCAATTAGTTCCACCATTCAATGAGGTGCATAAATTACAGGATGAATCCTCATGAATAAAAGCACCCACAACAGAACTAGAACTTATTATTGCGCAACCTGCTTGAAGGGCACACTCGTGTGTACTTTTTCTCTTTTTTTGATATTAAGATATTAGTATTTAAATTTTGATACAGCAAAACACCATCCAACCTGAATGAGTTTTACTCGGCACAATTTTTTAATACTCTACATATTTAAATTTTTTTTGTACCTTTATAGCCAAAGCTTTCCTTCTTTACCCCCTCATGCATAGGTGTCATTTTTACCAGTGTTTCCCCTTTCTATAAACCCCACTACAAGTACATTTGTTCTCACCGTTTCACGCCACCGCCCTATACTCTTTACATATACTGATATTCCTGTTTTCAATGGAAATGTTCATTTTCATTCACCTGTGTTTATCACTTCCCTTGGGTCTATTTTAGCCCTGGCATTGTTTCCTTCAATTTGTTTAACAGTTGAATAACATACTTCTGAACCATACCAATATTTTTACACATTTCTATCCATTCAAGACATCCAAACATGGGGAGAGACAGGCTCATTCCGTCGGATTTTGACGATGATCGCATATTCTATCTTCATGTAGACCCTGTTGCCGTAAGTTGTTTCATTCAGACCCCAAACATAGTTATCCTTCCCAAATTCCGTATGTTGTGCTTTGCTTTGGTTTCTTAATTACTGGGACACTCATTATTATTATATTATGTATTTGCAGGTTACCCATGAGTTACCGTCCCTGTTTTACAGGAAATATAACCATCTCCTTCGTGATAGAATGATTGTTATAGACACCAACAACAATCAAATCGAGCTATCATTGGGCAGAGGTTTCTCTACTGGGTATATTATCAATGGATTTCATAATTTGGTGGCGTGTTACGGGCTTACTCATGGTGGTTGGATGAAGTTATTGTATGTTGGGAAGGATATATTTGTTGTGATGAAAGTTAAGGATAGCTGCATGACCACTAAAGAGTTCTCATGTCCCCCAAGCATTTCACTCACCGCAGTCAAATCGTAGGGTCCTCTTAATAATAGCCAACAACGAACCACTGGTCCTCCTCCCTCCTCTTTTGTTAATTCAAACCGTGATGATATAGTCATTTCCCAACATAACTTGCAATGCACCGTTAGCCAAGAAACTCTTCATTATCCACTTGCGGTGTTCTCTTCGAGTGTGTCAACTTGCTACACACCTGAGGTGCAAACTGTTTATATGCAAGATGTTATAAGTGTCAATTTTCAAAGAGATTATGGCTTTATGAGTGCTCCATCTTTGAAAGAATCTTATGTTCTGTCTGACCCAAACTACCCTTGCATTATCGATTCAAATGGTATGTCTAACCAAGGAAATGCTTTTATGGAGAATCAACATCAACTTCCTAATCAGGCGTTGCTCAATTGCAAAACTCTTAACAATCATGTTTCTTCTGCGAGCTATCCAACCACTCAAACCGAAAAAAAAAAATGCAGGCAACAATATCATGTCTCCGTTAATCAGCTCAGACCCTGGTACAGCCATTCAAGGAGCCCAGCCGTTGACTTGCCTGAAACTTCTCACATCCACCCAAGTCCAAAGCAGTGCAGTGGTAACTCTATGGTCATATTTTAACTTTACACAATCATGTATTCCATCACAGATTAATTGACATTATTTTATTTATTTCTTTGTTTGTTACATTCAATCGGAAGGTAATACCGCTTAGATTTTCCGAGAGTGCATTCCCCAGCAGGCATAACCATGTTAACGTGATACTAGACAATGGCTCTTGCTACCGAATGGGGTTGAGATGGAGCAAGAAAAGGAAGGTGCAGTTATATCTGACGCGTGGATGGAAGACATTTGCTAAGTACAATGGGTTTAGAGCCGGCACCGTTCTGGAGTTCTCTGTTTTACCATCTGATGAGACCACCCTGCATGTCAAAATTCTCAAGATCTGAAGGAGCTCGGACATGGTAGACGCTCAGCAACTGATAAATGCTCTTTGTTGATGTTCTTTGTTATCTTTCTTTCCACAAGACTAATTTATTTTTCTTTTAAATTATGTAACCAAGTAGTCAGCATTAATATTTCCCTATGTAAAACCTGAAAACTTTAATTTCCTAATGTTAGTTGTTTTAAAAAAAAATTCTCAAGTATAGAGTCTTTATTCCACTTAATTAGTTGTATTTTTTAACATTAAAATAGTCAAATACTATTACAAGACCCAACTCAACTGGATGCTCGACAAACATATTTTTTACTCACATTTATATTAGTGCCGGATCTTCAAGGAAAGTGTTCAATGATCATGCTTAAGCTGCATCATTACAGGTATGTATGTATAACAATACACAACATTGTACTACCTCCATCAAATTGGCGCGGCAAAATGGCTTACTTACCAGGCCACTCCATTTTTGCACCTCCCATTCTTCAGTATGAAAAAAAATGTCAAACACAAATGCATCAGATCCTTTCTAAATCCTAGCAATGGATAACACATAAACAACACTACCCCTCTCTTCTATTTTGTCCTTCTATGTGATCTGCATAAAAAGTGCTCATTTGTACGTGTGCAGCGTGAATCCATTCATCCTTCATTTTCACGCAAACCATGGAAGTATATCCAAAAAATCACTCTCATCCATGGATTTTTATTAGTTATATGCTCCATCTGTAAATAAGTCACACTCCTTTTATCATTCAACTTTCATTTTAGTACTTGATGGTTTTAGTGGCTAAGAGAAGGGGGGTTGAATCTTAGCCCCCTTTTTCGTTGCTAACACTTGCTGAACTCAGAGGAGACTTTTCTGTTTTTGCTCGTCTCTAGACACGAGACTTTTTGTTTTGTCTCGTCACTTGCCACAAGATTTTTTTGTTTTGGCTCGTTACTTGGCACGAGACATTTTAGTTTTTGCTCCTGTGTAGTAGAAAACAGAAATAGAGTAGAAGAGAGGAAAGATTACACCCAGATATATCCTGGTTCAGCTGCTAAGTGCAGTGCAGCCTACATCCAGTCTCCATCACAGCCATGATGGAATTTCACTATAATCATCCTGATTACAAACTGTAAAGTGCTAACCCAACTTACAAGGAGATTCCCACAGAATCATGAAACACAACATAGATGAACAAAGGAACTCTAAGACATCTATGGCTTTTTCTTTTAATTTTGCACTCTCTGCCTTTTTCCGCTCTATGGCTTTTTCATACAAACCTCACTGTTTGCCTTTTTCCATGAGACTCAAGACATGACAAAATTAAACAGAAAAATACAAAACAGAATACATTGAAGGAGAAGAGAAAACTGTTAGCTCAGGTAGCTCTGAGAACTCTGTGTCTTGCACTCTCTAATTTTCTCCTTGCTCCAAATAGTGGCTGTTCTCTCTTCATATAGAAGAGGGAAGCCTCCACTTATTGAAGCCAACACCCAAACCAACTTCTTCCTCCTTTAACAAACAAAATCGGTTCGGCCACATAGAGAGAAAAGAGATAACCATGTAAAACCCAACATGCAATTACCTCTGGTTCTTTCTTGATCATCACCCTTCATCAATCCGAGCTCTCCATCCTTGGCTTGCTCTCCAAGATGGATTTCTGGCCCTTGATGCTTCATGATGATAATGACTTCATCTGCTTCAATCTCTGCCTTAACCATCACTTCGCCACTCTAGCTACTCCCTGTGGTGGTTAAACAGAATCAAAGACAAGCCATGCTTCAAGAATCTCCTCCATGCTGGCCGAATCTTCAACGTCCATTTTTGAGCATGAAAGGCTCAAGATACCTCACCAAATCTAACCAAATATGGTGAATATCTCAGTCACAGCTCATTTTTATTTTAATATGTTTTCTTGCCATCATTAGCTTGATGGTCTTGATGCATGCAACTTCTTCCTTTTCTTGGTTGATGAGCATAGCATCCATAGCTTCCTGGACAAGGACCGATGGAAGAAGAAGAAAGAGATGAGAGAGAATGTGAAGTTAAAGTAAAAGCAATTAAATGAAATTAAAACATATTGATAGATTGCTTTTACTTCCCTTGCTTTGAGTAGCGTATAGCATTAATCATAATGATTCCCTATCAAATCAAAGTCAAGTTCTCTCTCATGTTTCCAAGGCTAGCTTATTAAGTTTTGAAATCTATTCTTAGCAAGCAATGGAATCCGTTGGAAAGCATGAAGCCTATTTGCTTCCTTAGTTTCGGACCAGGCTTGGAACCATTCATCAAAATAATGTTGGGCTTGGTAGCATTAAGATTTAATCTGGCCCAAATGATAACATTTGCTTTCCTGATGAATATTGGATTCGGATCATGCATGGAAACATTCATCAAAATTCAAGTTGGGCTTGGTAGCAATAAAGCTTAATCTGACCCAATAAAATTTTGATTCCTTCAAACTAATTGGGCTTAAACCAGAAACTCATTTTTTCGGCCCAACATAAAATCTGCACAATAAAATTATTAATTTAGTAAATATGAGTAAAAATCAAATTAATAATTTTGTAATTAAATATTTTAATAATGTTTGTTCATCATCAAAATTAAATAAGAGTTTTCCAAACTCATCAGTACTCTTTTGGGAGTCAGAATTATTTCAGTTGTTTTGTGCGGTGGGGTACCAACACTAATGCAAACAATGAGATAATTAATTAGTTTCTTCAAAATATGTGGAATTTATTAGGTCTGATAGTGTTGTGAAGGAATGAAATCTACTCATCAATTTTCTTTACTATGGCGCTAAATCAAACATGGATATTTGAGTATATGCATGTTGAATCTTACACAACCTATTATTGAATATTGCAGGCCACCGCATCAATATTTGTAGCAAGTTATCACCCTGTGTTCAGAAGTACTCTCTGACTACAGTCTTCACCTGCTTTGATCCATTTTGTCGTCGCCTCATTAATACATGGTGTATCATATATATCTTAATAACATTATCTGCACACGCTATTCAAAAGTTGAACTAATATTATATTGTTGCTTAATTACCACCATTTACACCATGATCACGTCTACACACATTCCAACACTGCTTTTATAGAGTTTTCCAGACTTTACACATTGGGTTGTGATGTACTGATCAACAAGCTACACCGTTAATGATGAGGTCTATGACTGACTCATCACCGTCAAAAAAGATTTTATTAAATTAAAATTCCATGTGTATAGATTGGGCTTTATCAAAAGTTAATTACTAGAGTCTTTCTTCAACTTATCAATTCTAAATAACATGCCTGATCTATAAATGAGTACGACAATGAATAAAAAACATAGTTAGTGTGAAACGCACAGGCACATCTTCTTTCTCATTCTTCACATGCCCTCATATACCCTTTGTAAAAGTGGGGTCTTTCCATTCATTAATGGAGATCCTCTGTTGTATGTTGGAAGTTGTTGTCCACTCCATCCACTCAGCGACTTAATTCCCATGGAGGACCTTTTTGGCAAATACTTCAATCACTGCATTAACGCTACCCCATTAATCAACTGGCGTCTTTGTTGATCCTAAAATGGAAAGTAGTACAAAGGCATCTGACATTGATCAACAATGTCGTGTATTTTATCTCACTATCGATCCAATGGCGGTATGATATCATGACCTTTTCTTTTTATATCACGATTAATTAATAGTTAATGGATTCTTGCTGAAAGTAACACTAGACATACTTCCATGCATGTGACTATTTTGTATTAATCCATTTTCATTATGCGTAGAGGATGCATGCTATTCCTACACTGTTCTTTAGAAAATACAGCCACTCCTTGGATAACAAGATGAAAGTTGTGGACACCAATCGAAACCTGATTTCCTTGAAAATTCTTAGGGGCCACAACATTGGTTATATTGTTGAAGGGTTTGATAAGTTGGTGCAACTTTATCGCCTCACAAACGGGGGTTCGATAAAGCTGTGTTACCTTTTCAATGATATCTTCTATGTACTAAAGGTGAAGGATGATAAGATGGTAAGCATCCCAATCGTCTTCCATTATGTCAAGGATCGTTTTGTATCTAATAGCTCGGATAAAGGGAAACAAGTTATGCCAAATGACCCCTTTTTTGACCAGATAGAGAGTTTCCACTATGCATCGTACAAGGTTAACAAGAAGAGGAAACGAGGTCAATCGGGTCAAGGCCAGATGAAGACTAATTATCCTTACCGTGAGCATGCAAGAAGCATGGATGCAAAGACTGCCATCAACAACCTTACCATTAAACCGCCACCTGCTCCTGCCATTTTAGAGTTCGAGAATTCTCATCCTGTTTCGAAGCCTCTAGACATAGACATCAACGTTGTGCCTGACACTGACGAGGAAGACACCACTATACAGGAACAATTTATTGTGAAAATGAACCACCAGGATGTCGAGATTACCAAGGAGCAACCTATGGTACCATTGTACAAATTCCCACCAACATATCCTACCAGTCAGCTTCTCAATGGTACTCCGCATGTTTTTTCCTTTGCTGGATTCAACAATCCGTGCATCATTCCATTCTTCCTAAGCAAATGGTCAGATAATGCACCTTATTACTCATTCATGTCCATCCTTACTAATCAAGAGGTCCGATGCTCCTACATGGTAACTTATGTTAACATCGATGCAATATATACAGTGCAGCAATTGATACCTTATAAATTTATTACTTTCTATGAGCATAACTTTTGCTACTTTGTGATGCAGACTATTCCTACTAATTTTGCCATCCATGCCTTTCCGTCTAGATTCAATGATGTTCATGTTATCCTATCTAGCGGATTGCAGTACCACATGCGTCTCAACTGGAATATTGCCTATGGGTTCGTTGAGGTCATAATGGATAGAGGATGGAGAGCTTTTGTGAGGAAACACTTTCTAAGGTCTGGCAGTATGTTGAGATTCATAGCATCACCCTTTAATGAGTATTTCATGTATGTAGAAGTCTTGCATGTTTGATGGACTCACTACCACATTAGTATGTATTAGTTATTCCATGTTTTGGTGGTATATGGGCTAGCGTGTAACGTTTTTGTTGAGTAACTCTGTGAACCATTATGCATAGATTTTCTCATGTTGTTCCATTGGCATATTATGAACAATTAGGATACATGAGGACAAGAAAAATGGTTCATCAAGTTACTTTTCCTGCACCAGTGCTTGGACTATGTGATGTAGCTATCAACTCAACACGCTATGTATCTTATTAATCTTATCTTATTAATCTTATTAATCTTATTATCTTATTAATCTTACTAATCTTATTATCTTATTAATTTTAATTAAAATATAGACTTTGTGAATTCTAAGTATGAAAGGATCCATTGATTCTCTTTGTAAGATTATCCTCCTTTCTTGATCATAAATTATATATTTGGTTTCATTGGAAGACCGTGCTTTCAATTTTTTGAAAATTATTAAAAATTACTAATAATATATAGAGAGCTATATTAAAAAGATAACTTTATGTCAAACAAGAGAGGAAGAAGTTACAAATCAGGGGATGCCAATAAATCTTCAGAGATGGCATCTCATGTGTTAAGCGTTAATTAACTTAGACAGACCAGCACCTCTCACCAAGTTCACTTCAATTTATCATCATGTCTTTTGTTTAATATTTAGTCTTAATTTAATCTTAATTATTAAATTATATGACCGTGGAAAGTTATCAGATTTGGATTTAGATCACTAAACAAGCTTCAAACACGCACACACACATGTCAAGTTGGCCGATAATCCATAAGTAAATTTGCAAAGTTACATCCAAAAATATAAGGAAAAATTTGTACAATTCATAATCTCCCTCCTGAAAATTTCATCTCCATTTACAATATAAATACACAATCATCAGATATTAGCTGTCATAAGTTTTAGTTTATTTTTTCTATCATGGATTATAATGATTATATACTGAGACCCAAATTAGCCAGATTAAGGAGGAAAATGATACTGCATGAGAAAAGAGGAAGGAGACAACAATCATTACCCCAAATCCATGCCACGACTGGTTAGTTTATTGCTCGCTATCCTTATTAGCCCATTCATGGTTTAAATATATACATTGCCCCCTGTCCAAAAAAAAAAATACATATATACATTGTCCTGCTCCTTCATATACTTCTTCTAACATATTCATTACCCGTCATAGCCTCAAGTGCGGCATCAATTCTTCCTCTTAAGAGGCACTCAAATATGGTGTTCAGGGGTTCATCTTCAACGCAACCATTAGTGAGCCCAACGGATCCAACCATACAAAGTTATTCGTTAAATCCTTTTGAGTTGCATGTGATCGGTCTCAAAGATGTTGCTCGCAAGAAAAATAAGTCTGTGGCCCAACCAGATTGTTTGCGCAGTCCTCTGGCAAACATCTCAAATGGTATCACTCCATCCGCTTACAGCTTCGATTCCTTCTACAACCGAACTTGGTCTATACATTCATTAGAATTCTTATATTAAAATGGTGCTTTTCAGTTTACCAGAGAAACCAATATGCACATGAATCCAGCAATGGAAGAATTAGAATTATCGATCCATGCTCCTTCATCATTCAATGCATGCAAGACTTTCGACACACGTCTGCAATGAACTGTACCCCTTCCACTTCACAGGATAATTTGGTTAATAACCAAATGCGACGGTGAGCAACTTTGGTGCATTAGATTTAGTTCTAATGACATATTCATTGTCCATTAATGGTTTGTAATTTTTAAAATTAATAATGGAAAGATTTTACCCGATTCCCAGTCATGCGGTTCCATCACCTAAAGCCCAAGTTCAACTAATCAACTTGGAAGCCATGAACATAACACCTCACATGTACTATATTTTTCACTGAACAGGCCCCTTCCGCACAATGATAGGAACAAAGTCGTCGCTCACGGTCAAGGTTTGTTTTTCAAAAACTGATTCTGGCTAAAAAAATTTTGATATGGAAGTAAAATGAGTGATATACTTTAACATTGTAATTTTTTGGGTGTTTTTTAAAATTGTGGGAGTACACAAATCGGACCCTCCGATTTGTGTTTAAAAAGTTGAAAAAATTCAGAGTACACAAATCAGACTTTCCGATTTGTGTTTAAAAAATTTAAAAATTTCAGGATACACAAATCGGACGCTCCGATTACTGTAACCGAACCGTCCGATTACTCTCCGTCCCATCGGACCGTCCGATTTGCTTGACGCAATCATCACAGCCTGGTGAAACACCCTATATCCCCATAACTATGCCATACACCATTACTTACTCCATATCAAAATTAAAAAAGTGTACAATTCTAAATTCATTGTTTTTTAACATATACATAGATGCCAGAGCATTGCCTAACTGGATACTTATTAGAGAAAATACCATTCCTCTCCCCTGCAAGATATATAAATGATACTCCCTTCCCATCTATTTATAAAATGTATATTTTCCTCCTTTATATCTTTCAAAAAACTTCCTCTTTAATCTGTTTTAAATTTTTTGTGTTAATTAATATTAACTTTATCCATTTTTCAAGAAAAATAAATTATTTTTTATAAAAATATCCTTTAGCAAGAATTTGATTTTTTATCATTAAATTTTACTAACTAAGACACTCTTTAATAATTTATTTTTTTATTCATTAAATTGTACTTTTATCAAAATATTTTTTAAACAATTTGATAATTAAACTTTTTTCCTAAGGTACCCTTCAATATTTACCAAAATTTTTCTTAATTTTTTTTTATATTTTACTATTAATTTTTGATATCAATAAATTAAATAAAAAAATCTTAGTAAGATTATTTTCAATATAAATATATATTAATTGTTAAACATACTAACAATAGTAAGATTTTTTATTTAATGTTAAAATAATACATATTGATATCAAAAAATTAATAGTAAAATATAAAAATAATTGTTAACAAACATTGTGATAGAATTATAATTTATTAATTTCAAAATTATTGAAAGATATATTAAAAAAAATAATTTAATTATTATTTTTTTTAAAAAAATATTATGGTGAAAGTACAATTTAATTATTAAAAAATAATTTATTAAAGAGTATTTTGCTAAGTAAAATTTAATGACATAAAAATAAAATTTTTGCCAAAAGGTATTTTTGTAAAAAATAATTTATTTTTTCGTGAAAATAAAGAAAGTTAACATTAGTTAACACTAAAAAATTTAAAATATTTTAAAGATGAGGTTTTTTAAAAGTTATAGAGAAGGGAAATATATATTTTATAAATAGAGGGGATGGAAGTGTCATTTTATCATCTCACATGCGAGGGGAGTGGTATTCTCTCTACTTATTATATGGCAAGTGTTATCACGGTTTATACGCCATATCATGAATCAAACTAATTAATCATTGTTTAATTCGTAGGGCGGATGCAACATGGCTCAGCTATAGAGCATTCACAGCATCCTTATGCGGTACAAGCGTTCTTTCTTACCGTTGATTCGACCGAAAATACCAATGGTTTCATCGAGGATGATGAAGGTTCGCCTTCGGAAATAATCGTTAAATTTTTATTTCAAGTTAGCATTCAGAGCCAAAAAACTTGACTCACTTATAACCTATGAGAGCAATAGTGTCTAGGTTAATTGTCTTAAGTAATGTAGTATTTTATATATAACAAATTTGAGTTTACACAGTGATAGATGCCTTTGACGACGCCGCCATGGATTCTGACTATGTAGAATATTGTTACACCGACGGACAACAAGGTACACTTATAACCAACACATTACCTAAATAACAAAATTTATATTTAGTATGTTCGCCATGAAATTTATCTTTGTGCTCAATGCCATTTTTTACTGCTCTTCCCCTAATAAAATAGCAAAGTATCTACAAAAAGAAAAATAATCAGAATACAAAATAGTAAAAAACCATCACTCAAATTTTTTGTATCACTAATTCATGTCTTATGGCTAGAAATTCTACTTCTCTTTTGAAGCACATGTTATGACAACATGAAATAACTTAGAACTAGGAACAATAAGTGGCATGGAGTCTCCACATAATCTAGACTAACTCTTTTGTATAATGCAAGAGTAAATAATCATACCAAAAAAGACTAGAACAAAACACAGAGAATTACTTAAAATTCAAGTGAAAAGAGAATGAAAGAGCTTGAATTAAAAAAACTAAATTAGTTGAATCTAATAAGAAATTATAACTCAAATTTTACACCGTTTAATATTCAAATCTAATTTGCAAAAAAAAATAGTATAAATTTAGAGAGACAGCAGAGCAACTTTTTAGAGGACTCTTTTACCTTTGAGGCGTATGGAAAAAATGTAATACCGGTGGAAGAGAATGGAAGAGATCTAGCATTAAGTACGCAATCAATAGAGGACTTATTAGTAACGTAATCAGCGGTTAATAGAGGAAACGGAAGTGGTGCTTTTAGAACTCAAATTTTAGACAATTTTAGAATTCCAATTTAAAAAAATATAGCAAAAATTTTGAACGAAACGGAAAAAGAAAGTTTCAAATATATCCTTTCTCTTTAAACAGTACTGAGAGAATGGAAAAGCTAAGAGAAGACACTACGAGAGAGCTTCTAGAGTTGGAAGAACTACTGGTAAAACCATTGGAAGAGAGTGGAAATAGAGTTGGGGGCGTTGGCTTTATATTGTTTCACGAACCCCATGGTAAAAGAAAGTTTCAAAGATATCCTTTGTCTTTAAATGGTACTGAGAGAATGGAAAACCTAAGGTAAGATAATGGAGGAGAGCTTCCAGAGTTGGAAGAGCTACTGGAAGAACCGTTGGAAGAGAGTGGACATAGAGTTGGAGGCGTTGGCTTCATATTTTTCCCGATACGTCAGTTATGATTTGGTTCTGCCGGGTCAGAGACAAACGGATGGGTGAATGATCGAACAAGGTAAGTCATGGAATCTCAACTGAAAAAATCGTGTTTTGGCTTACAAATAATTTTCATCGTTTTAAATTGAAAAACTTGAAAACGAGAAAATATTATGTTCAATTATGTGCTCCTTTTGATAATATTGTCACTAAAAATAATATTAAAATATTAAACAAAATCATTTTTTATATTCCCATTATTTTTGTTTATCCAAATTATGATTTTTTTGGTTATCAATTTTTTGGTTCATTTTCAGGATTTAATTTGCTTTGATTTGATTTTGGAAACCCCTATTAATTATATTTAACCCATGCAATAGCTTTGCCATCAGATCCAAACCATCAGTCATTTGACACAAACATTGAATCAATTATGGAACAAGGTCTGTACATACATTAAATTTTTATGTGCAATTATAATTAACGTATACTATATATATTACGGGATTGATCATTACATTTTTTAATTGAAAGAACAGAGATTCGGAATGTTGGTGATGCGATCCATTGTTGTATATACTGTAATGCATGCATGTGGGAGGGTGAGAGACTATCGAAAAGCAAGAGGAATAGAGTCCCCAGATTTGGCCTTTGTTGCATGGATGGTAAAGTCGAGCTGCCACTGCTAAACACGGTACCACAAGTTCTACAAGATTTGCACAGTTTGAATGATGACAAAGGGAGATATTTCAAAAAGAATATAAAAAAATTTAACTCCATGTTTGCATTTACATCCATGGCCGGAAAAGTCAATCGGGTTATTAATAATGGCTCAGCACCACCATGTTTTTCAATAAGCGGTCAAAACTATCATTCAATTGGGAGTTTGCTTCCTACCATCGATGAAAGGCCGAGGTTTGCACAGTTGTACATATACGACACCGAGAATGAAGCTAACAATAGAATAACTGCTGTAAAGTATTTCTTCTAATTTGTTATTCACAGGAATGGATACTCTAAATTTTTTTCAGAATTGAGGGGTATAGTGTGATTTGTCACTATTAATTTTATAAGTAGAACAAGAGTGAAAGTATTGATGCGTTAGCGATCACACTATACTCCTCAATTGTTAAAAAAATTGAGAGGATCCATTCCTGTTATTCAGGACCATTTTCAATGTAATTATTAGTGGCACGATTAAAAACTATTTATATTTCCCCATGAAAATGTATAATTTACGGTGTAGTTCATTTGTGTGATTTCAGTTCTGAAACAAAATCCAACATAATTGAGGCGCAGATTGTGTATGAACTAAAAGAGATGTTAGATCTTCACAACCCTTTTGCAAAGAATTTCCGTTTTGCTAGAGATAGGTTCGTTGAGGGTTCTAATCCAGAAATCAAATTGAAGCTAATTAGAAAGCGTGAGAAGGACGGAAGAGTATATAACTTACCAACTGTGTCTGAGGTTGCCATTCTAATTGTAGGTGACATTGATGACTCCATTCTTGAAAGAGATATTATAATAGAATCAACGTCAAACAGATTGCAAAGAATAGATGTTTTACACCCGTTATACTTGGCTCTTCAATACCCCTTATTGTTTCCTTATGGAGAAGATGATTTTAGATTGGGCATTGAGACATCTATTCGTTACGGGTTTGACCGTACTAAGAAAAGGAAGACCATTAGCATGAGATAGTTTTTTGCCTACCGACTGCAAATGCGGTTCAATGAGTCACCTATCCTTTTCCAATCAAGGAGGTTATTTCAGCAATTCTTGGTTGATGCATATACCATGAGAGTCTGAACGACTTAGCTTCATTAGGAACAATCAACCAAAACTGAGGGTGGACAAATATAGTGCACTCCATGAGTCATTCATCATGGGAGAAGCTAATGCTGTGTCAATTAGATAGAGGATAATCCTTCCAAGTAGTTTCACTGGTGGACCCAGATACATGTTTAACCATTGTAAAGATGCCTTCGCAATATGCAGGTATGCTGGCTACCCGAGTTACTTTATCACCATAACATGCAATTCCGAATGGGATGAGATTAAACGTCTACTGAAAGACACCAAATTAAAAGCAGAGGACAGGCCAGACATAGTTTCACGGATTTTTAACATAAAGCTAAGTGAGTTAATTGCAGACTTCAAGCAAGGAAGGTTCTTCGGGAAAATAACTGGCTGTATGTATATCTTAATTTATGTATATTCATAAATTTATTGAACTCCCATAATTGTGTATTACCATGTCCAGATGTCTGCACAGTGGAATTCCAGAAACGAGGGTTACCACATGCTCATATATTGTTATTCATGCACCCACTGTATAAGCCTAAATCACCCGAGGATATAGACAAGCTCATATCAGCCGAAATCCCCGACAAGCGCAAGAGACCTAGACTCTACGCAGCTATTGAGAAGTTCATGATTCATGGTCCATGTGAAAGATACAACAATATCAGCCCATGCATGTCCAATGGGTGGTGCTCAAAGTTTTTTCCAAAACAATTTAGATCACGGACTGTAATTGATGAAGCCGGGTTCCCCAAATACAGACGGCTAGACAACGGTAGAACAATCATGAAGAAGAACACAGTTCTCGATAATGCATACATAGTTCCGTACAACCCATCTCTATTGCTAAAGTATGCTTGCCACATTAACGTTGAGCATACATGTCAGACATCTGCCATAAAATATTTGTTTAAATACGTTCACAAGGGAAATGATAGAGTCACGGCTTCTTTCTTCCAGAGCAATGGCGAAGGACAGCTCGAAAAGGTAATTGATGAGATCAGAAATTACTACGATTGTAGGTACATATCTGCATGTGAAGCTGCATGGAGAATATTTGGGTATGAGATACAACTTAAGGAACCATCGGTTGTCAGACTCCCTTTTCACTTACCAACGAACATCCCGTGATTTTTAAAGACTATGAGAACATAGTTGATGTCATCGACAGGGTTGACGGCAAGCCAACAAAGATCCTAGCATGGATGCTTGCAAATAGACTGTTTGCATCTGGTCGCGTGCTTACCTATAGTCAGTTTCCAACCAAATTTGTTTGGAAAGAAGATATGTCCATGTGGATGCCTAGGAAACAAGGCTTCTCAATTGGCAGATTAACTCATGTCCCACGTGGCAATGGTGAAGACTATTACCTCAGGCTTCTACTTAATATTCAAAAAGGTTGTTTGAGTTTTGTTGACTTGCGGACGGTTGAGAGCGTGGTGTATACTACGTTCAAGGAAGCATGCTATGCATTGGGGCTTCTACAAGAAGATAAAGAATTTATTGATGCAATCTTAGAAGCGAGTTCTTGGGCATCTGCAGCTTACATGCGCAACCTTTTTGTCGTCCTCTTATTGTCAAACAACATTGGTAGACCTGAAATCGTTTGGCAACAGTGTTATGGTGTGCTATCTGAGGACATCTTATATAATCGTAGAAAAAAATTGCATTCTGCAGGTGAGTTTAACACTTATATCTTTGTTGTTTGGTTCCAAATTATCTTTTCGTTAACTTAAATTCACATATCTGACAACTCTATCTTTGTATATCGGTGATAGACTTGCAACTTTCCGAGGACCAAATCATGAATCTCTCACCCTTTCAAAGATAGGGAAAAAACTCCAGGCTAATGGTAGATCGCTTAAAGAATTCTGTCAAATGCCTTTTCCAAGTATTACCTCTGTAGAAGGGTTAGACGATCGTTTGATCATGGATGAACTGAACTTTGACCGTGGTGTTCTACACGATGAGTTTACTAAAAACTTCACAGAAATGAATGTAGATCAAAGGAAAGCATTCGAAGTGATTATGAAGGCCGTAGATGTGAATGATGGAGGTTTTTTTTTATTTATGGTTATGGAGGTACTGGAAAGATGTATCTCTATAAGACTTTATCAGCAGCAATACGAAGTAGAGATGAAATTGTTCTAAACGTGGCATCTAGCGTGATGAGTTTGGAAAACTCTAAATTAAATTGATGATGATCAAACATTATTAACAGCAAAATTATTAATCTAATCTATATATGTTAATTAAATTAATTTTGCTGTGCAGGGTTTACTTGGGCCAAAAAAATAATTCTGGTGCAAGCCCAATCACATTCAGCCTTTAGTTTTGATAATATATGATGAATATGGCTGAATTGATTTTGTTATGTTACTTGGGCCAACTTAATCAAACTGAAAATGCTTTCCTATGTGTTTTATGCATGATCCAAAAATTCATCAGGAAAGCAAATGTTACCAATTGGGCCAGATTAAATTTTGTTGCTACTAAACCCAATATTATTTTTGATGAATGTTTCCAAGCTTGGTCCGAAACCAAGTTAAAAAGAAAACAATTTGGCTCCATGCTTTCAACGGATTCCATTTCCTTATTAGAGATGGACTTCAAAACTTAATTGCTAGCATTGGAAACATGAGAGAGAATTTGACATTGATTTGATTGAGGGCATCATTGCTACACACCACTCTAAGGGAAGTAAAAGCAAGTTATTTTTAATTAATTTGTTTAATCACTTTGAATTGCTTTTCTTCAGATTCTCTCTTCTCTCTCATTCTTTCTTCTTCTTCGGTCATTGTCCAGGAAATAATGGAAGCTATGTTCAGCTACCAAAAGAAAGAAGGAGCTGCATGCATCAAGACCATCAAGCTAATGATGGCAAGAAAACATACTAAAATAAAAATGAGCTGTGGCTGAGATTGTCACCAAATATGGATAGATTTGGTGAGGTAATCTTGGGTTCTTCATGCTCAAAAAGGAAGAAGAAGATCTCGGCCAGCAAGGTGAGATTCTTGGAGGAGATGGCTTGTCTTTGATTCTGCTCAACCACCACAGGAAGTAGCTAGAGTGGCAAAGTGATGGAAGAGGCAGAGATTGGAGCAGATGAAGCCATCATCATCATGAAGCATCAAGGGCCAGAAATCCATCTTGGAGAACAAGCCAAGGATGGAGAGCTCGGATTGATGAAGAGTGATGACCAAGGAAGGACTAGAGGTAATTGCATGTTGGTTATTGCATGGTTATCTCTTCTCTCTCTGTGTGGCCGAACCGGTTTCTTGAAGGAAGAAGAAGTTGGCTTGGGTTTTTGGCTTCAAGTGTGGAGGCTTCTCTCTTCTATAAAAAAGGGAGAACATCCACTGTTTGGAGCAAGGAGTTAGAAGTAAGCAGTGAGAGTGCAAGGCACAGGATTCTCAGAGCTACCTAAGCTTACAGATTTTCTTCTCCTTCAATGTATTCTATTTAGTATTTTTCTGTTTAATTTTGTCATGTCTTGAGTCTCATGGAAAAAGACAAACAGTGAGGTTTGTATGAAAAAGCCATAGAGCGAAAAAAGGCAGAGAGTGAAAAATTAAAAGAAAAAGCCATAGATGTCTTAGAGTTCCTTTGTTCATCTATGTTGTGTTTCATGATTCTATGGGAATCCCCTTGTAAGTTGGGTTAGCACTTTACAGTTTGTAATCAAGTTGATTATAGTGAAATTTCATCATTGTTGTGATGGAGACTGGATGTAGGCTGCACTGCACTTAACAGCTGAACCAGGATATATCTGGGTGTAATCTTCCTTCTCTCCTACTCCATTTTTGTTTTCTACTGCACAGGAGCAAAAACCAAAAATGTCTCGTTCCAAGTGACGAGACAAAATGAAAAAGTCTCGTGGCTAGGGACGAGCTAAAAACAAAAAAGTCTCCTCTAAGTTCAGCAAGTGTTAGCAAGCAAAAAAGGGGCTAAGATTCAACCCCCCCTTCTCTTAGCCACTGAAACCATCAATTGGTATCAGAGCTTGGTCTCAAAGAGATCAAGCTTTGCAGCTTGGAGTAAAGATCCTCATGGCAGAAAACAGTGGCGCAAATGTGGTGTCCTATAATCTGACTGAAGGTCAATCAAGCAACAGACCTCCTCTTTTCAATGGGAAAAATTATACCTATTGGAAGGAAAGGATGAAGATATTTGTACAAGCAGTGGATTACAGACTTTGGAAGATTATCCTGGAAGGGCCTCAATTTCCAACTACCACAAGTGCTGAAGGAGTAGTCTCTCTCAAACCAGAAGCAAGATGGACTGAGGAAGATAGGAAGAAGGTAGAATTAAATGCCAAGGCAGTAAACCTGCTCAACTGTGCTATCAGCTTTGAGGAGTACCAACGGGTATCACGATGCACAACGGCAAAGGAAATCTGGGACAAGCTATAAATCACTCATGAAGGAACCACCATTGTTAAGAAGACTCGGACAGACATGTTGAACAGAGAATATGAAATGTTTGCAATGAAGGAAGGAGAATCCATTGATGAACTGTTCGAACGGTTCAACACCATCATTGTTGGCTTAGATGCTCTGGGAATTACACATTCAGAATATGTGCTAGTGAGAAGAGTGTTGAGATGTCTTACAAAAGAGTGGGAAACAAAAGCTTTAATTATTTATGAGAGTAGTGGCTTAGATTCCATGACAGTTGATGATTTGAGAGGAAATCTTCTTGCTTTTGAAAACACCTATTTGAAAAAAGATTCAAAAAAGAAAGGAATTGCTTTTTCTTCTGTGACTAACCCTCTGGATGATGAATCCAGTGATAACTCTTCTGAAAATGAGTTTATGTTGTTTGCAAAAAAATTCAGGAAAATGGTGAAGCTCAAAGGTAAAGGCAGCAGCTCAAAGAAGATGAAGAAAGACCTTAGCAAAGTAACCTGTTACAATTGCAAGGAAATGGGGCATTTCAGATCTGATTGTCCCAAGTTAAAGAAGGAGGAGAAGCCGAAAAGAGTAAAGAAGAAGGGACTGAGGGCCTCATGAGAAGACTTGGAAAATGACTTGGAAACCGAGACCAAGTCACAATCATGTCTCATGGCACATCACATAGATCAGGTAGTCTTTCATAACCCTAACACTGAAGATCTTCATCTTATGATAGACCACCTTTCTGAAAAAATAAGATGTTTTCTGCTGGAAAATCAAGAGCTTGAACAACAAATCACCATTCTTAAAGCTGAAAATAGTTTTCTTAAAGAGAAAGTAAGAGAGGCCGAAACTGCTTGTGATTTTGTTGAGGAAAATAAGCAGTTAAGAGCCCAAATTAAGAGCTGTGAAAGTAATCATTCCATTCTTGCATATGTAGATTGTTTTAAGCAAAATGAAGAGTTGCTTAAAGAGGTTAAAAGGCTTAAGGAAGACTTAGCCAAATTCACCCAAAGTTCTGAAAATCTGAATCAAATCTTGGCTAGTCAAAAACCTCTTTATGACAAGGCTGGGTTGGGGTTTTATAAATCTGAAAAATCTCACTTTGAAAACATTGCTTCATCTTCAAATGATACAAGGTATCAAGACCCCACCTACTTTAACAAAACAGCAACTCCAAGATTTTGTAGGCTATGTAAACGAAATGGACACTTTCCTATTCAATGTTTCTTTGGTGAAAGAATGATTGGTGATAAAGTTTGTAAAGTTGTTTTTGATTACAATGGCTTAGGACATAGGAGATGGTTTAACGTGAAAGGATCCAAGAAAATTTGGATACCTAAGGTCACTTAAGTTTGTTTTGTAGGTGTGCCTAGCATCCAAACGGAAAGAAAATATGTGGTTTATGGACAGCGGATGTTCTAGGCATATGACCGGAAAGACAACCTTCTTCATAAAGCTTGATGAATATGATGGAGGCCTTGTCACTTTTGGTGATGATGCAAAAGGAAAAATAGTGGCTGTTGGAAAAGTTGGTAAAAATTTTTCTTCTTGTATAAATGATATTCTCCTTGTACATGGTTTGAAACATAATTTGCTTAGTGTTAGTCAATTATGTGATTTGGGTTTTGAAGTTGTTTTTAAGAAGTTTGTTTGTTTAGTTGTTTGTGAGAAAACTGGGGATATTTTATTTGAAGCTGAAAGGTGTAACAATGTGTATGGATTAACTCTTGAGGATTTAACGGAACAAAATGTAACATGCTTTACATCTCTTGAATCTGAAAAATGGCTTTGGCATAGAAAATTGGGCCATGCTAGCATGTACCAAATTTCTAAGCTAGTCAAAAAGAACTTGGTTAGAGGAATTCCAAACATCAAGTTTGATAAGGATCTTACTTGTGATGCTTGCCAATTGGGCAAACAAGTAAAATCCTCTTTTAAATCAAAAGATGGAATCTCAACCAAAAGGCCATTGGAGATGTTACATATTGATCTTTTTGGTCCTACTAGAACTCAAAGTTTAGGAGGAAAACACTATGGTCTTGTGGTGGTAAATGATTACTCTAGATTTGGTTAGGTACTTTTTCTTGCTCATAAGATTGATGCTTTTCATGTCTTTTCCACTCTTTGCAAGAAAATTCAAACTGAAAAGGATTTGAAAATTGCTCATTTGAGAAGTGATCATGGAAGAGAATTTGAAAATCAATACTTTGAAAAATTCTGTGATGACTTAGGAATTTCTCATAATTTCTCATGCCCTAGAACCCCCCCCCCCCAACAAAATGGGGTGGTTGAAAGAAGGAATAGAAGCCTTCAAGAGATGACCAGGGCTATGCTATGTGAGAATGAGATTCCTAAATTTTTATGGGCTGAAGCTGTGAACACAGCATGTTATATTTTGAATAGAACGATCATTAGAAAAGGGTTAAAGAAAACCCCTTATGAGCTATGGAAAGGAACCCCTCCAAATCTTAAGTACTTTCATGTTTTTGGATGCAAATGTTTTGTGCTTAATAATAAAGAAAATCTTGGAAAGTTTGATCCAAAATCCTATGAAGGAATATTTGTTGGATATTCTACCACGAGCAAGGCCTATAGAATTTATCTTAAGGAGCATAGGACTATAGAGGAATCCATACATGTTACTTTTTGTGATTCTAACTTAATTCCCAATACTGTGATAGATAATGATTCAGATGGTGAAGAAGCTGGAACAAGCAAAGAAAATCCCAAATCTGTTCAGAATGAAGAATCTGCCAGTCCAGTTTTGTCTTGTCAGATTGGAGGAGACATTTCCATTTTGTTTCCTGAGCAGGCACGAGCAACTGAAACAGTGAGACCACCAGAAGTTCATCAAAGCTCTACACCTGTCCGAAAGCCTAGAGAATGGAAGTCCATGAGGGGTTATCCTCATGACTTCATCATTGGTAATCCCTCCCAAGGAGTAACAACAAGATCATCCACCAAAAGGCAAACCGAACCTAGCAATCTTGCTCTCTTGTCACAAATAGAGCCCAACAATGTTAAACAAGCTCTTGAGGACCCATTATGGGTTAAAGCAATGCAAGAGGAGCTTGCTCAATTTGACAAGAATGAGGTTTGGACACTAGTACCTCATCCGGACGGTAAGAAAGTTACCGGTACTAAGTGGGTATTTAAAAATAAGCTTGGTGAGGATGGACAAGTTGTTCATAACAAGGCTAGATTAGTGGCCCAAGGTTACGATCAAGAAGAGGGTATAGATTTTGATGAGTCTTTTGCTCCGGTAGCTAGAATAGAAGCAATTAGATTGCTTCTTGCCTATGCCGCCCATAAAGGTTTCAAAAGGTTTCAAATGGATGTTAAGTGTGCTTTCCTTAATGGCTTTATTGATAGAGAAGTGTATGTGGCACAACCCCCCGGTTTTGAACAAAAAGAGTTTCCAAATCATGTTTTCAAATTAACTAAGGCTCTTTATGGTCTTAGACAAGCTCCAAGAGCTTGGTATGAAAGGCTTAGTGCCTTCTTGTTGGAAAATCAATTTCAAAGGGGTACCACCGACACTACTTTATTTATTAAAGCATCTAATGATGATATACTCCTTATTCAAGTTTATGTTGATGACATTATATTTGGATCGACCAACATTTCCTTGTGTGAAGAGTTTGGAAAACTCATGACTAGTGAGTTTGAAATGAGTTTAATGGGAGAGCTTACTTTCTTTCTTGGCCTCCAAATTAAACAAACTCCTAGCGGTACTTTTATTTACCAAAGAAAGTATGCAAAAGAACTTATTAAAAAGTTTGGCCTAGAAAATTCCAAATCAATGGGTACACCGATGCATCCCAACACAAAACTTGAAAAGGATGATGATGGTCAAGATGTGGATGAAACAAGGTATAGGGGAATGATAGGTTCACTCATGTACCTTACCTCCTCTAGACCGGACATTGTCCAAAGTGTGGGTGTATGTTCAAGGTTCCAATCTCACCCAAAAGAATCCCATCTCACGGCTGTTAAACGCATCATTAGATACATTAAGGGAACTTGTGATTATGGATTATGGTATCCTAAATCTGATGACTTTTGTGCAGTAGGGTTTTGTGATGCAGATTTTGCGGGAGATAGAGTGGATAGACGAAGCACATCCGGTATGTGTTGCTTCCTTGGAAGCTCACTCAATATGTGGTCAAGCAAAAAGCAAGCCACAGTGGCTTTATCCACAGCTGAAGTAGAATACATTTCCGCATCCGCATGTTGCACTCAATTAATTTGGTTAAAAACACAATTAGAAGATTACAAATTAAAAATCAATAGTATACCCTTATTTTGTGATAATATGAGTGCTGTAAACATTTCAAAAAATTCTGTTTTGCACTCAAGAACAAAGCACATTGAAATTAAATATCATTTCATTAGAGAACATGTGCAAAAGGGAACTATTGATATTCAATTTGTAAAATCTGAAGATCAAATTGCTGATATTTTTACAAAACCCCTCTGTGAAGACAGATTCTGCACCTTGAGAAAAAGTTTGGGAATGTTTGATTTAAGTTTCATTGAAAATCTGTGAACTTTTAACTCTGTTCAGTTTTGTCTCGTAGGTTAGGACGAGATAAAAATGCAGGCTTGATAGATGAGCTATGATCAAGGGGGAGGCAACGCAGATTTAAATTTTCATGGGCCCCACCTAATAATTCCTGACCCCACCATGGCAATTTAGTTAGTTATTCTTTCTTTGAAAAATAAAATCACAAAATCCCTTGGATTGTCTTTTCATATATTGTTGGAAGAAGCATGTTGTCAAATCATATCTTTTCCTTCCAACTAATCCCTTGATTCAAGGAAACTCCCTTTTTATCATTTTTTGAAACTCCTATTTGGTTAATAACCGCGCCATTATGGTCATTAACTTCCCCATCATCTCTCTCCAATCCACATTTAATGCACCACTAACCTCCTTCCACCCTCACTCTCTTTCGACATTCACCCTTTCATATTCAACTTCTCCATTCATCTTATCATGAAAAAGAAAACTGCACTTAGGAGAAGTAACCGAACCCCCATTCCAAAAAAACCACCTTTTTCATCACCTCCAACCCATACGTATATCCATCTCCATTCAACCTCCTCTTCTACTTATTCCCCTCCTTCCAAAAAGACCGAAACCATGCGACGTAAGGTAGTTGCTCAGAAAACTTCAGGGAGAGGCAAAACTGGAAAGACCAAGGAACCTAGTGTTGAAGAGGATGAAGACGAGTCACATACCTCGCCCCCTCAATCACCTCCGAAAAGATCCACCCCACATGCAAGAAGCTCTCGAAAGAAGCAGAAAAGCTTTGTGTTACATGATACTAAGGAACCTGCGAATTTGGAGTAACTTGAATTCAAGAACAAGCATCACAAAAATCACTCACATTTTGATCCTTCTCGGTTCTACTCATGTGCTTTCTATGAGTTTCACAAAGATGTTCTGATGAAACGTCATCTCTGCCCCTCTTACTTGGTGAATCTTGAAAACCTGGCCAACAAAAGAATCAACTTTTCTTCTCTGTTTGATGCTCTAAAATGGACCCCCTTGGTTCAGATTCAGAAACTTGTTTACCCGGGGCTGGTCCGGGAGTTCTATGCAAACATGCGTTTAATTGATGGCTCGATCCATTCTTACGTCAAGCGTGTTTATATGACCCTCACCCCTCAAATCATAGGTGCTGCTCTTGGGTATGAAGATGAAGGACCAAAAGTTTACATGATTGATAAGTGGGATGATCAAGTTGGCGTTGCACAGCAAACAGTCTTGCAACACATCTGTGCAAATCTTTCAGGTTTAGATGGACTAATCCCAACTCATCAAGCACTCGGCCCTGAAAACTCTCTATTGCACCGTATCATCACTCACATCCTCACTCCACAAAGTGGCTCTCATCATAAAGTAATAGTTTCTGATTCTATCATTCTCTTTGCTCTTATCACTTCTACTCCAATTTCATTTGCGTATATTATGATACGTCATATGTGGGAAGCAGTTAAAAGTACTAAAAAGGCTAATCTTCCATATAGCATGTTCCTCACGTGTATATTTGAGTATTTTAAGGTTGATTTGTCTAATGAATCTGTTGAGAACAAGGTTTCAATGATTAAAGGAGGAGGAGTTTCGAGCAAGAAAGGCAAGCAGTCTGTTCACTCTGAACCATCTCTCAGCGATCTGGAGAGCCGTCCTGAACTCTCAAATGTCACTGCATCAATCCGGGAGGTGCTCAGTGAGTTCCGCAACATGTCCAAGTTGATGTTCAAATCCCACAAGACTGCCCGAAAATTGGAATATGAACAGGAAAGGGCTTGGAAGAAGTGTCACGAAAGGGTTGGCTTCATGATTAAGAGCTTTGATGATGAAATGGGGACAGGGGATTACGAAGATGATTCCGATTCAGAGTTCAATCTTTCTGATGATTAATGACTGTTTCCTTACTTTTATTTGATATTGGCTCCATTAGGCTCAATCTGTTTTTTGTAGGAGCATGACTCGATACTCACTGCTCTATGGTACTTTGATACACTCTTGTTACTTTATTATGGATATTTTGTTGTGTTGTTCATATTTTGTGCAGGTGCCCCTTGATGACAAAAGGGGGAAGAAAATTAGTTTCCAAAATTGAAATTGAAACTAATAAAATAGGGGAGGATTTGCTGAAACAGGGGATGAAATTTTCAATTGAAAATTCATGATCACCCTTGTTCAAAGAATGCATGTTGTTATTGCATTTGTTTCACTATGGTTACTGCTGTTGGAAATACATTTGGCATTTGGTTTATGATGATGTTTGACAAAATATTTGTATTGATCATATGAATGCCTGGTTGTTGATTTATCTTGATGAACATGCTTGTATTGAAATAGGAATATTCTTATTCATCTTGGTAAACATGTTGGTTTGAAAATTTATTTTTGGCAGTTCCTTTAAACTGTGATATCTAACAGCTGTAATGTTTTTGATGTGATCATGAGTGATTCAAAAATATCTTCCTTACTTGAATAATATTGCTCTGATATCTTGATTGAAAATATTTGAAAATTTTTTCAAATACATTGTTTTGGAATCAGTTGATGTGTGTAAAGTTTGAGCAGTAAATCAGTTTATGATATCAAATGAGTTTTGGTTATCAATTTAAAACTGCTCATAAATCAAGCATTTAGCATCATATAATATGCTAAATAACATTGTTCTTGAAGCTTGATTAAAATGTTACAGGTTAGTGCTTCCCTTGGTAAAATAAGCATACATCAAGGGGGAGCCATGTGACATTTAGAAAGGGGGAGAAATTCAACCTTCAAAGGGAGTACTCATACTCAATTTTTTTTAAAAAAAAATTTTCCATTTCAATTTTAATAATGTTTGTCATCAAGGAGGAGATTGATGAGTTTGGAAAACTCTAAATTAAATTGATGATGATCAAACATTATTAACAGCAAAATTATTAATCTAATCTATATATGTTAATTAAATTAATTTTGCTGTGCAGGATTTACTTGGGCCGAAAAAATAATTCTGGTGCAAGCCCAATCACATTCAGCCTTTAGTTTTGATAATATATGATGAATATGGCTGAATTGATTTTGTTATGTTACTTGGGCCAACTTAATCAAACTAAAAATGCTTTCTTATGTGTTTTATGCATGATCCAAAAATTCATCAGGAAAGCAAATGTTACCAATTGGGCCAGATTAAATTTTGTTACTACCAAGCCCAATATTATTTTTGATGAATGTTTCCAAGCTTGGTCCGAAACCAAGTTAAAAAGAAAATAATTTGGCTCCATGCTTTCAACGGATTCCATTTCCTTATTAGAGATGGACTTCAAAACTTAATTGCTAGCATTGGAAACATGAGAGAGAATTTGACATTGATTTGATTGAGGGCATCATTGCTACACACCACTCTAAGGGAAGTAAAAGCAAGTTATTTTCAATTAATTTGTTTAATCACTTTGAATTGCTTTTCTTCAGATTCTCTCTTCTCTCTCCTTCTTTCTTCTTCTTCAGTCATTGTCCAGGAAATAATGGAAGCTATGTTCAGCTACCAAAAGAAAGAAGGAGCTGCATGCATCAAGACCATCAAGCTAATGATGGCAAGAAAACATACTAAAATAAAAATGAGCTGTGGCTGAGATTGTTACCAAATATGGATAGATTTGGTGAGGTAATCTTGGGTTCTTCATGCTCAAAAAGGAAGAAGAAGATCTCAGCCAGCAAGGTGAGATTCTTGGAGGAGATGGCTTGTCTTTGATTCTGCTCAACCACCACAGGAAGTAGCTAGAGTGGCGAAGTGATGGAAGAGGCAGAGATTGGAGCAGATGAAGCCATCATCATCATGAAGCATCAAGGGCCAGAAATCCATCTTGGAGAGCAAGCCAAGGATGGAGAGCTCGGATTGATGAATAGTGATGACCAAGGAAGGACTAGAGGTAATTGCATGTTGGTTATTGCATGGTTATCTCTTCTCTCTTTGTGTGGCCGAACCGGTTTCTTGAAGGAAGAAGAAGTTGGCTTGGGTTTTTGGCTTCAAGTGTGGAGGCTTCTCTCTTCTATAAAAAAAGGGAGAACAACCACTGTTTGGAGCAAGGAGTTAGAAGTAAGCAGTGAGAGTGCAAGGCACAGGATTCTCAGAGCTACCTAAGCTTACAGATTTTCTTCTCCTTCAATGTATTCTGTTTAGTATTTTTCTGTTTAATTTTGTCATGTCTTGAGTCTCATGGAAAAAGGCAAACAGTGAGGTTTGTATGAAAAAGCCATAGAGCGAAAAAAGGTAGAGAGTGCAAAATTAAAAGAAAAAGCCATAGATGTCTTAGAGTTCCTTTGTTCATCTATGTTGTGTTTCATGATTCTGTGGGAATCCCCTTGTAAGTTGGGTTAGCACTTTATAGTTTGTAATCAAGTTGATTATAGTGAAATTCCATCATTGTTGTGATGGAGACTGGATGTAGGCTGCACTGCACTTAGCAGCTGAACCAGGATATATCTGGGTGTAATCTTCCTTCTCTCCTACTCCATTTCTTTTTTCTACTGCACAGGAGCAAAAACCAAAAATGTCTCGTTCCAAGTGACGAGACAAAATGAAAAAGTCTCGTGGCTAGGGACGAGCTAAAAACAGAAAAGTCTCCTCTAAGTTCAGCAAGTGTTAGCAAGCAAAAAAGGGGCTAAGATTCAACCCCCCCTTCTCTTAGCCACTGAAACCATCATAGCGGTATTGCTTCTTTGTTGCTTCCAAATGGACGAACAGGACATTCAAGGTTTAAAATACCCATTGACTTGAACGAAGACTCGGTTTGTTGCATTAAACAAGGCACTTCGTTGTGCAAGCTGGTTTGCAAGGCAAAGCTTATTATATAGGATGAGGCACCCATGCTAAATAAATTGTGCTATAAGGTTCTTGACAAATGCTTGAGGGACATTCTTAGGTTTGAACCTTACTATAACGCAGAACTGCCATTCGGAGGAAAGGTGGTTGTTTTAAGGGGGGACTTTAGGCAGATATTGCCTGTAATACCAGTGGGTTCCAGACAAGATATTGTGCAGGCATCCATAAACTCATCCTATTTGTGGCAACACTGTACTGTGTTGAGGCTCACGATGAACATGCGTTTAACTGTTGGCCTAAATACTACCACACTGAAAGACATTGATGAATTTGCCACGTGGTTGTTGGGGATAGGTGACGGCCTTGCTGGAGATTCAATTGATGGTGAGTCGATTGTGCTTATGCATGACGAAATTGTAATTGATGCATTTCGAGAAACTGGTGGAATTCGTTTATCCCAACCTATTGTCTAACATCCAGATAACATCTTTTTTCAAGGACAGATCAATCTTGGCCCCAACATTGGAAGTTGTAAATGAGGTTGATGCTTTCATTATGCAACATGTAAACGCTGATGAGAAAACTTATTTGAGCTCTGACACTTTATGTGTGGAAGAAGGAAACATGGAATCTGAATTGGATACGTTATCACAGGATGTCTGTAATGCTATCAATTGCTCTGGTTTACTACCTCACGAATTGACTCTGAAAGTTGGTGTTCCCGTCATGCTACTGCGTAACATTGATCAGTCGAATGGGTTATGTAACGGAACAAGATTGCAAGTCAGAAGATTGGGTAACCACGTGATCGAATGCATTACACTAACAGGTGACAAGGTAGGTCAAGTGGTTCTAATATCCCGCATGAATATGATTCCCAATAACCAAGCTTTACCTTTCAGGTTCCAACGTAGACAGTTTCCTATTATTGTCTCTTTTGCTATGACGATTAACAAATCACAGGGACAGACACTAAGTATTGTTAGATTATACTTACTGAGACCAGTATTTACACATGGACAACTATATATAGCATTATCAAGAGTCAACTCGAAGGCTGGATTGCGAGTACTTATTCAAAACAGTGGATACATGTTATCAAAGTCAACAATAAATGTATATAGAGAAATCTTTCAGAACATATAATTTTATAAATGTGTTGTATAATATATGTGGTATTTTCAACAATTTAATTCTTCAAATACATACCGCTGCACTAGTTATTTTAAAAAACAAATAATGATTAGGACTGTGTAAATAACGTATCAAAATAAAATTCAGTGTAACTTGTTGAGTTGTTGTAACTATGGAAAGAGCATTTTCCAAAAAAATCGCCCAAGAGTCCAAGACACAGAAAAACAAAGAAAGCCCGCCAAACCACCGCAAAACCCGCGGGCCGGCAAAAAGGGAGGGAAAACCAAGCAGCAAAAATTGAAGTTCCCTTCTCTCAAGTTTGAACTCTGAAGTCTTATTATCCCATCCCCTTTCTCGGGCGCAATTCACTGCCTCTCCATGAAGTTCAAGGCATTCCTAACCGACAACGGCGTCTATCTCCTCGAGAAGCGCTTCCTCCCTGCACTCGACAAACTCGGCAAGACCTGCCACGTGTACCTCACGCGCGACCATGCCGCCTTCCTCCACAACCTCCTCAACGGCCACGGTCTCCACTCCGTCGCGCAGTTCCGCCGCGAAGCCCTCTTCGACGACTACCGCATCTCCAGCCAGAACGACGACCGCATCGCCTTCGCCGTCGACGTCTCCCTCCTCCACCGCGCTGTCCGCAGCGCCGCCACCGTCTGCTGCGGCTCCTCCTCCGACGGCAGCAATAATCGCCTCCAGATCAAGCTCGTCAAGAAGCTTCCACCGAATTGCACGCAGCAGATGCCGTTCTTGACGTTTGAGACGCGCGGGTACAAGTCGGCGGTTATTCAGGACGTTCCGATCTCGAAGCCGCTGTCGAGGACTCAGGTTTTGGAGCTTCAGAGTGCACTTGAAACAGCGCAGGATCTGCCTCAGACTCTTGTTCAGGTAGTTATGAGTGAAATCTCTTTGTTTTGTGGTTCTTTAATTTGTATTCGCGATTCAGTCTAGTACATGAAATCTGTAAAATTCATGTGATGACTTCAGTTATGAATGGGTTAATGATCATGTACGAACCGGTAGATACACTTGTGAATCATTTTAGTCTCTGTTAAGTTTTGACGAGTCAAAATAGTCTTGTAAGTAACAAATGTGAGGCCTAAGGGACTATTTTGACTTCTTAAAACTTCGGAAACCAAAATTACTTACACATTTACTTATAGAGAATAGAGACCAAATATAATCAATTGTGAAACTGTGATTGCATACTCTTATTTAGGTAGTGATGAGTAAGATCTCTTTGGTTCATACACTCATGGCTGACGTTTGTAAAAGGCTAGTTGAGCTAGCTTGATGAGTTAAATATTAGTTATTAGTTTAGTCTGACTTTAGTTAGTTAAGTGTTAGCTAGCTTCAATTTTCATGTCAGTCTTTGATAATTTTAAGACATTTACAAGCTCTCAGTATTTGATTTCTTAGTCAAGTTAATCTTTGACATTATATTCAGTAAGTCGAATTAGTTCCCTAAAGTGAAGGGTAATTTGATGCAGAAGAAAGTGTCAGAGACTTCAAAAGAGCTAGTATTCTAACAGATGATTACAATTTCAGAGAATAGTGTGAGAAGCTGTTATGTATATAAGCCATCTATTCATCTTCTTATGGATTTGAGTTCCCAAAAACTCGGGCACAGAGGCAAATCTAATATCCATAGTTAAATTAAAATTTGGTTAGTATTAGTTAGATATTAATTCAGTTTATTGACTCTTAATAGTTAGTTATTTTCTGGTTTTGGTACAAATCTTGTTTATTTATGCACCTTTACTCATCTTTTTTGCCTTGATTGGCATTAGTTAGAAGTTAGTTAATTCTAGTTAGTTATAGTTACTACTTTTAAATATTTATTGTAAACATTTTTAATCATTCAGTGAGTTTAGGATTTCATATAAATAAATAAGAAAAAAAAAAAAGAAAAGACTCTGCATTTTGCCTGAACTGTTTTTTAATCATCTCTATACAATGCTATCATATTTGTAACTATCACCAGTAGCGGCAGCATCCTTAGAGCACAGTTAGAATGTTTTGATGAGTTTGTTTAGCATTAGTTAGAGTTAGCTACTTGAGATGGTTTATTTGGACACACGTAAGTAGTTAGTTACTTCCTCTTATTCCATGTAAGTCAGGCCATTTCAGTTCTCATTTTATCTCAGTGCCCTATGTCACTCATGCCATGTTTGATAACATAGGCACCGGATTTGGTTCAATTGCAAAACTTTGTGGATCGGATGAAGTATTTGGGTGATTCACTGAATGTCTTCATTAGTAAGTATGGTGATCTGCATGTTGAAGTTTCGGCAACACTGATCAGTCTAGGTGCTGAGTTCCGGAAATTGATGGTCATTGGAGAGAAAGCAGATGCTCCAGCTGAAGATCAAAACCTCAGTGCTCAGTCAAGGTCATCAAGGTCGATTTTGAGAGGTGATGGTCAATCCGTGCAAGTGAGTGTAAAGCACTTTGCCAAGAGTCTCCAGTGTCACTTGGCCAAACCAGATTGCGCCTTCTATGGGATTGCACCGCAGGGTAGTTGTTTGACAGTGATATTCCAATTCTTTATTCCGGGTACTCACCAGACTGATAAATCAATCAGTTTGCATTGCAGGCTTCCTGTACTTGACCCTGGTTCCAGTTGAACAACAGTTTTCATGCTGAGCGTAATTACTTGTTTCTGAGCTTAGGTATTCAGGTAAACCATTTTTTATATTCAACATATGCTTGTGACTGCTACAAATCTTTTTTTGTGTATTTTGTCTATTTTGTCTATGATTTAGTACTATCTGAGATTCTGAGCTGCACTTTGCATTACATTAGGAAAAGTTGATTAGATGAGTGTGTACATAACAATTGCTGTTGTAAGCTTTTAACTGGAATATCTTCTTGATGTCTTGTGTCTAGATGTTTATGTTAAATCTAGTAATACGATGGATTGACAATCTAGATATCGGAGGAAATTTTGGGAGCTAAATTGGAATTCTAACAGATTTTAAGGAACAGATTATTTCTCTATGCACAATTAAAATTGGACAATTATTTCTATTAGAATGCAGGAATATATTTTCAGCAATGAAACAACTAATGAACCACTTATTTTGAGGTCAACAACTATTATCCCCGTGAAAGCCAAAAATTACCATTATGAAAGACAACTTATTTGATTTCTAACAGAAATGAATGAATGTATCCCAAGTTGCCCCAATGGCAAAGACAACAGCCATAACAAGAACCTGGGTTCTTGAGGACAATGTTGGTGCTCCACCCCTTTCTGGGGAAAATGTTGGTGCTCCAGTCTCTGCTGGGGGCTGTGCCGGACTTGTTGCCTTGGCTATTGTTGGGGGTAATGCTGATGCTGGTGCTCTGATCTCTACCGGGGGCTGTGCCAGTGTTGGTGCTTCAGCTATTGCTGGGGGTAATGCTGGTGCATCAGCCATTTGTGAGTCATCCTCCTTTGGTGGAGGTGGCAGGTTCTCAACATGGATAGCTACCTTCATGCCTTTAAAGCAGAACCCTCCTTTGCCACTGATGAAGTAGTAGTTTCGAGTCATGTTTAATGGAACATCATCTCTTCCGGCACCGGTGGTCCAATTGTGAAGAGGGTGATCAGAATTGCATTTTTCATAGTCTTTCTTGTTCACCTCTAGTACATCTATCTGGTTCCTATCATACACAAAAACTTGAAAGCAAAATAATTTAATGAGGTGCAAGACGAACGTAAATTGGAAAAAGAAAGGGAAGTTACAACCACTAGAAAAAAAGATTAGAAGTTAGTAAGACCTTTAATTAGACTAATCAAATTTTTTCTTTTAATTACTTTTCATGTTATAATGACTAATTACTTTTCATAGTCTTTCCTTTTTTCTTCCTTAGTCAACAACATAGATTTGATGCAAGGTTCAAAGATTTAAAATAAGAAACCAAAAAAGCTCGAGATACAACCAACTTGGTCAGTGACATTAGCAACTTACCATTATCATGCTTGAATTCAGATCAAGCCCATAGAGAAGCAAAAAGTTTCAAAACTTCAAATCCACGCTCACCAAGTTCGTGACATGTATTGTGCATTAAGGTAATCAAAGCAAATGGTTGGATTTAAATCATGAAATAGTAGCTTCTATTATGATTCAAATTTGTACTACTATTGGATTTTCAATTCATATAGACACACACTATAAAGAGAGTTTGAGTCTTACATAGCCAGTCACCATTGTAGAAATGCTTTCCCTTCACCCAAGTACTGTAATTGACATTAGAGTTCCAACCCATGTTGTCTCCTACTAACCACCGTTTTGCGGAGGCCTCCGGCAACATGACAAGCACAGCAAAGACCATAAACAGCAGCACCATGACTGGTGAGCTAGATGCTAACATCCTCTTCATATCTCTCCAAGGCTTTGTTGTAGAAATTATTAGAATTTAGAAACCTCTCACTTTATTAACACAGTCTGGAATACATGCATATATACTTCTTATTTAGCCTTTGATTAACCCATTGACTTTGTACATATACATAATTAAATCTCAACTTGTGGCACTTCATTAATGGCACCAAGGTATTTATTTATTTTATGATAAATGGCCTCTTGTCTAAGTCAAATGCTTGTTTGTCTTTGAGAGGAAGAGTTTGGGTTGGAAGCAATTAATCTAGTGATCCTATAAGTTATTACTATGACTATGACTATGACTATCATTCTCATAGATGGTGGCTAAATATCAACCAGCCACATTACTGTTTTGAAACTTGTTAGATTCTTCTTCTACTTGTCTCTTTTTCTTTTCTTTTTTTTTCTCGTTATTTTGCATGCTATTTGAGTGCAGATGCTATTAACATTTATGAGACAATAGAATTGAGTTGCACAAGATCAGATGAATAAATATAAAGAACCACGAAATATTTTTCTTTGATCCAGAAATATATATATAAAATCACCACAAGAATGAGACTAACCTCTTTTCTTTTGATTTCATGACATCATATAAAGCTTATAGAAATTAAAAGTTTTAAAGTTTAATCCTTGTTGATCCCAAAAGAAATAATTTTAGTATAACACAAATAAAAAGAAAAAAAAAAGTCTATGCTAAAAATTCACATAAATCCAAAAGAGATTCTTGAGCGAAAAAATGTATTAAGGTACTATATCATAATTTTTTAACTAAAGATCTTAGATTTAAGTCCTTAAAAAATATAGCAAGTATGGACTTATGGTATAGTAAATTGGGATAAACGCATTCATCTTTTTGAAGTTCAATTGAGGTACACTTTTGAATTGGAGGAACTTCTCCATTAATATAATCTCGAGAATTCACTCATGATGGGTTCAAAAGCCTAAAATTGATGGTTGGTAAAACGTAAGGATGCTGTTTCAACTTTCAACATGGTCCCTTCATTTCAGACAAAAAAGAAATACACACCCACATGGATCCACATAACATAAGGTCCTATTATCAATTATTATTGGTCCTAGACAAGAAAAAAAATCATTCATTCCCGCAATTTCCGCATTTGAATTCTCCAAATTAGTTAAAAATGCCACCAGTTTCTGCCTTCTGCTGGACAACACATGAACATAGCACAAATACAATATAATGCCTTCTTTTTTCTCTTTTTTGAAAATTAAGAAAACACCAAACACTACCTAACAATTGAAACAAAAACAATCACCCTTCCTTGAAAGTTGAACCCCATTTTAAGGTCAAACTACTAATTTCACCAAGTAACCAACAATACTTCTTGGTAAAAAAATAACAAAGATTAATTTTTTTTAAAAAATGGTGGAACACAAAGTTCTTGTCGGATTTTGACTATACCATTCACCAAGTTAGCTACCAAAGATGAATGAATGTGTCCCATGCCGCCCCAACGGCGAAGACAACGGGCAACAGAACAACCTGGCTTCTCGAGTACAACGCCGGTGGTGCTCCAGCTACTTCTGGGGAAGCCTTTGGTGGCGGCGGCAGGTTTTCGACATGGACAGCTAGCTTCATGCCGCCAAAGCAGAATCCCTTGCCACTGATGAAGTAGTAGTTTCGAGTCACGTTTAATGGAACGACATCTCTTCCGGCACCGGTGGTCCAATTGTGAAGAGGGTGATCAGAATTGCATTTTTCGTAGTCTGTCTTGTTCACCTCTAGAACATTCATTTGGTTTCTATCATACACAAAGACTGTGAAAAAGTAAAATAATCAAGTTAGTATCATGTTAAAGGTAGATCAAGCTATGATATAGCATCTTTAAAAAAAAAGTCTAGATAATTCTCCTAAATATTAAATATACCCTAAAAATTTGTCTTTTTTTTTGTCATTTGGTATTATTAATATGGACACACATTAGCTAACCCCTATAATATCTTTAGCAATTTAGAGGATAATAAGTTAGGAAGAATCAATAATGTTTGGGAGACAATAAAAAATCAGCCTAAATAATCCAAAGTTACCTTATTTAGCATTCATTAATTATCGCTAGAATAATTGTATAATTTTAAAGGTGATAAGTGTGTAATTATGGATGTTATAAGCATGAAATTGTGAATGATAAGTTAAATAAAGTAACTTTGGTTATTGTCTCCCTATCATTATAGGGAAGAATTATAAGATGTCATAATATATCATTACTAAGACAACAACTAAGGCATAACTACAACCACATTCTAGGATTGGAACTTGAAATTAGAGAGTTCATTGCATTTGCAAACAAGTGTTTGGTGTGCGTGTGCTTACATTTGTATAAATCTAACCGAAATTAAGACCCAAATGAGTAATGACAAATCAATCTTACATAACTTTCAAGAATGTATTAATAATTTAAGAGACAAGAGACAATGAAAAATCTTTGTTTTGAATTGTGCTTTCCACCTCACTTACAAAGTGAATTAATAAATTGGGAAGCCTTTTTTACTTTATTTTTGGTTGGCATGATAGTAACTAATAATAATAATCCAAAAATAGCAAAAGTTGCTTTGAACTAAAACAGATCTGTGATGTGAATTTCTTTTTTATTTATTTATGTTACACAATTCAGAAACTTCATGGATTAAGTTAAAATAACAAGAATTGAAAAAATGAACAAGCAAGCAGAGTTTTCAGATCTGAGTATGCAGAACAAATCAGCTAAAGGGAAAAGAAAGATCTAAACACTGTTCTTTTCATTTCCTCTTCTTTTTTTCCCCTTCCATTCTCAATTACATTCCTTGAAAGAAAAAGGGCAAGTAAGAAGAATGTAGAAAGAGAAATCACAATGGCATTACCTTCAAAACTCAAATTCTCATTGCAAATTCACATAGCTAAAACAATTATCAATCCTTGAATTTCATAGTCAAGTAAGTAACACACAGATTTGATACATACAACATAAGGCTCAAATATGAATCAAAAGAAATAATAACAACAATAAAACAGAAAAACCCAAAATCTCAAAAAGATTATCCAATAAAACTACTTGGGTCCACAACACTATCCAAAAAAAATTAAGTAGCAAAATGAAGCAAAAGCTGAAAACTTTAGCATATACCAAGCTCAAATTGGTTCAGATCCAGTCCATACAGGAAACAAAGATTGAAACTTTGAAATCAAACACACAAACTCAACAACACACACATATATATAGAGAGAGAAAAGTTTGATTCTTTTTGTTCTTACATAGCCAATCACCATTGTAGAAATGCTTTCCCTTGGCCCAATTAGTGTAGTTGACACCATAGCTAGAGGACCAACCCATGTTATCACCAACAAGCCATCTCTTAGCAGAAGCTTCAGGAACCATAACAATGAAAGCAAAAGCAACAAACACAAGAAGCAACAGAACCCTCTTCATCTTCTTTGTTCTTCTTTGCTCTTTGTTCTTCAGTGTTCTGAAGACACCCACCCAAGAAAGAAGCAGAAACAATAGTGGTTTTGTTTCTACAATGTTCTTCTTTTTGGCCTTTTAAGGAAAACGATTTTGGTTCTTTTTACTGTTTTTTTGTTTTTATTTAATATATTGTCACTGTGGGATACTCACTTTGGTTTTGTTTATTTAATTTATTTATTTGAATTGCAAAATTTAAAGGGTGGTTGCTTACAACTTACAAGATCTACTTACACATTTCCGCGGCCATTAATATTTTATCCCAATAATATATGGAGAAAATTTCGCCACTTTCTAAGTTAGCTTCTTTTATTTGAGTAGAACAACATTTTATTTTCCTACAAATTACCTTATATATTTTTTTAAAAAGAATGTAGATTTTTTATTCAAAATTTTCATCATTATACTATTTCTGATGGTCATGGTTTAAATCTTCTAGAGTACTAGACACTCTACTTCTCATTATTAGGCTCATATTTTTTTAACATGTTATTTTTTAAACATAAATATCAAACTTGCAACAAAACATATAATGTCTAATTGTACTTAAACTAATCATATATATATAAATAAAGTGTTCAATACTTCAATGTTATTATTTTTTCATAATAGTAAAATATATTTTTTATTTTTAAAATTTATCAAAAATTTTAAAAATATTTTTAAGTTTTTTTGTTTTAAAATCTCTTATACCTAAATTTTTAAAAAATTTAAAACCAATCTAGTAATAATATATGACAATTATATCTGATTTACTTGCATTGAAATTTATTTTTATAAAATTATTGCTAAATTCATCTTAAATTTTTTGAAATATTAATTATCAAAAATATATTTAATACAAATAAAATAATTTTTTTAAAACAAAATAAAATAAAATAAAACTTAAAAATATTTTAAAAATTTTTAACAAATTTTAAAAACAAAAAATATACTTTACTCTTTTTTTTTAACTAAGTTAGCAATCACTATTAAGTATATCTAAAATGATGAAATATTAGTGGAAGAAGTTAAGTGCAGTTGTTCCTAACTAGATCTAGAATGTCTCAATTGCTCATTTTTTTCATCCTAGCATGTTGGGAAAATATGGGCGATGTCTTAGTTACTTGTTTCAAAAGAAAGTTGGAATTTTAATTAAATGTTCTTTTTTTTTTTTCGTACAATTAAATGATTCAACGTAGTCATTATTATAAAGTAATTATTTTGGTATCCTTTAAAAGTTAATTATACATTTAACACATGAAATAACTCATTACATATTTTATTTGGATCCAACTCTAATTAATTGATTTAAATAAGTATTTATTTTATTTTTTATTATTTTTTTGTGCTTTGTTTTTTAAAAAATGAGAAATAAAAGATAAGTAATTTTTCTAGAAATGAAAGAGAAAAATATATCATTAATTTTAAAAAGACTAGTTTACTAATTTAACCCATTTTTTCTGAAAAAGAGAAGTGTCTCCCTTTGATAAAATGTATACCTTTAAAATATAGTGCTATATATGTAAAATGTAATTTCAATATTTTTTATTAAAATGTGTTAAATCTAAAAAATACAATTTCAAAATTTTTTTATTAAAATGTGTTAGTGTGTGTACACACAGGTACGCCTGTATAAATTTATATTACTATTTTTCAATTAAAATATAAAATATAATATAGTTATATTTTTATTAATGATTTATTTAATTATCATTTTAGGTAAATAAATAAATAATATAATATAATAAATATTTACAAAAAATATCATATAATATAAAAAATTTTATTCATAATGATCATATTAGTAATTTTATTAAAAGGAGTTCTAATATATTTTTTATATCCAATAAACTTAACTTTTTTTCCTAATAAAACATACTCCTGTAAAAAAAAAATTCGTAGATACTCATATTTAAACGTAAAATAACTTTTTGCTTTTACTTTTACTTTTACTTAAAAATACTTCTTTCAAGTTTCAACTATACAAACAAACGACTCTCGTTATAAAATAAATAACTAAATAAATAAATAAAAGCATTATTTTTTTATAAGTATACTTTTATAGAGATTAACATCATGGGACCTAAAAAGGAGAGAAGAAAAGTGGGTATCCTAGAACATTTTAATATTTTATACTCAACTTAATTAAGTGTAATCCTAACTGTTTAGCCTGGATTTTGCGCTTTATCAAAGTTATTAGTTAGATTGTACAACCACTATCCATTAAAAAATTTGTCAAAAACCATGAACAAATCTACATTTTTAAATTGTTTGGTTTGGAAGATGGGAATTGTTTGGCAGAAGAAATACACTCATAAATCCCACCATATCAATGTATCATGAGGTTATTAGACACAATAATGCAATGGTAACAATCTTATAATATATATATATATATATATATATATATATATCACGTGCATACCAAAAAATTAAGAAAAAAAAAAGAATTAATGAAAAAAAATAGACTCATTTAAGATTTGTTTAGACGCTATTTTTAAAAAAAATCTTTTTATAATGATATTTTTTTTAAAAAAATTTATAAAAATAAAATAATTTTATATTTAAATATCTCATATAAAATAATTTTTTATTTATCAATTATATTTAGGTAAAATAAGATAAAAGTAATTTTTTTATTTATTATATAAAAAATATTTTTTTAAAAAAACAATCTTTTAAAAAAATAATAAATTGTAGCTTATAAAAAAAATTATTTTTAATATTTTTATTTTTACTATTAAAAATTTGTCAAACACACTAAAAAATAAAAAAAAATTCATTAAACTTTTTTTTTAATCAATTTAATGACGTCCAAATAAACACTACATGTTTCACTATACTTAAAATAGAGTATCTTAAAGCAATGGAAGAAAAAAGAAATTTAGTGTTGGTATTCATTTGAAAAGCCGGCTGTCGAATAAATGAAGATATGGTTTTTAATGATAAACAGGTAGGCATATTATATCTGACAGATAGATCACTATATTAATATCATATATTTGATACTTTAAAATAATTTTATCTTTTGTATGTGTTTGTTCTGTTTGGGAAGGGAGCCATTTTAAGGACCACATTTGCTCTTCACTTGTTCTATCAGCAGTTCAGCACCATTATATATTCTTGAAAAGTTTTGGACATAATTTTGGATCAATGCTCAATTTAATCTTTGTATTCATGCAGATAAGTAACTTAGGCTTTGTAGATTTAAATGACTTTTTTTAGTCAATATTTAAAATGTTTTATCAAATTTTACTTATAGAATAGTCTCTTAAATTTTTCTATGATTAAATTAAACAAGTATAGAAACCAACTTTTAATTAATGAAACATTAGTTAACTTTTTATTGTAAAATTATTTATTTATTTTATTTTCTGAAAAATTTAAAATTTTGAATAAAAAATAATTTTTTATGTTGACCAAAAAAAATAGTTCTCTAATTAAATTCGTTAAATTATTTCTCCAATTTTGATAACAAGAAACAAAAGATAAATGGGTGATTATTAAAAACAAAAACAACCATACTACATACTAGATATAGAATATATATTAAAATATAATATATATTAAAAATAAATTAAATTACATATATATTTATATATAAATATATAATGACTAATTTTAATGACTGATTTTGATGTATAAATAAATATAAACTTTTTTATTAAATAAAAAAATTTTATTTACCAATTTAAATCAAAATATAAAAATTTATCAATTTGTGCATTTAATTTTATTTTCGCAGTCAAAGACTACAAAAACTATATTTGTATGATTTTTTGTAACTGTACTAACAAAAATAAGAAGAATTTAGTTTTTCAATTTCACACATACGAAAATAGATCAATTTTTTTTAATATTTTTTCAATCACTGCCAGCGAAAATAACAAAAAAAAAAGAGGAGAGAGATTTAAGGTAGACAAAAACTAAAAGAACAATTTTTTTTTTTTCATTTTTACTCGCAGTGGTTCAGAAAATGTGAGAGATAAAAAATTGAATTATTAAATCTTTTTTATTTTTGCTGGCATAATCACAAAAAATAATACAAATATGATTTTTATCGTCTTAGACGGTAAAAATAAAACTAAATGTACAAATTGATAAATTTCTATATCTCAATTTAAATTGACAAAAAAAATTTTAAATAAAAAAAAAACAAATAGAAAAGATCCTTTTTTTTTTGGTGACTGAAAAGATCTCTTTTGAATGGTCATACTTTGACCGCATCCATGTGCATTTCCTTTTACAAAATAGAAACAATTTGGGTGTTGTGAGTTGTGAGAAAAGATGAGAAACATGTATTCACTAAATCACCCTTTTATTGTTTGTTCCTACTTCCTACCAATGAGCGTGGTCCACTCTTTCCTAAAGTCACAATATAATCCAACTACTACTTTGAAAAAAAGAAATTGTCTCAAGGTCCCTTACTCTATCTCCTCATATTTTGCTTGTATGAATTATGATACGTGTATATAGTATATACTAATTAATTAGAAAAATGTTTGGTAACCAAAGAAAATCAGTCAAAAACAGTCATAACTTATTTTATTTAGCATTTATTAATTGTTACGATAATTAATTAATACTAAATAAGGCAAGTTCTGACTGTTTTTTTTTTCCCAATTAATTATAAGAAGAGTGCAAATTTATACAAATATAAATATGGTGTGTCAATGTTATGGCAATGTCTTTTGTGTCTTCCTTTCATGGCATGTTTTCTTTTCTTGTTTATGGTAATGAATATTAATTATTGCTATGCATGGTGCAATTGGGCTAGAGCTAATCTTTCTAGAAGTTCATAATTTTTTTAAAATCGATGTATTTTTCTAAAAAATGACCTATATAAATGATTTAACATGCAAACGCATTATATACATATTTCAAAAAATGTCTTTTTTTTTTTTAAATATGCATTAAGATAATCCAACAACATACATACAACTACAAGTATTTCTCTTGCATCCTTAACTGTAGAATCAATGTATTAATTGAGATGTACCAAAAAACAAGCATGAAAAGTTCATGACAGTGCTAGTCCTAGTCAGTAGTCACTTTGCTATAAGATACTATGCTTCATGCTAAAATTGCTTGCATCTATCTCAAAAGAAGAAAGAATGCACTTTACGTACGTGCTCTTATAATGCATTTAATTTAATGCATTCTTATATGCTCTTGTTAATTTGTGGCTGATTTTTTTTTTATATAGAAAAAATATTAGTATTTTTTTTAGAAATAGAATTATTTGGTGTAATTACATATGGGTGAATTTTGTAGGTGAGAAGTCAATACGTGAGGGTATTGCAACACGTGGGGACGTGTTGGACACGTAGCAACATCCTGGCCAAAACGTGGCAATATCCTGGCCAACACGTGGTAACATATTGGCAAATACGTGGAGGGCGTGTTGAAACACGTGGGGAACGTGTTAATAATTTTCACAATACTGTAATACACTTTAATTGTCAATATTCAACCAAAACATCATCTCCATTTCCATATTAAAAATAATTTTTGTTAATTTGTTATATAAAATTTACAAAATTATATATACTAATTATATGTTGAGTCGTCCGGGTTTAATTCAATTTATTTTAAATTAAAATCTTTAAAATAGATTAGATAAAATATTTAGAAAAGATCCGGATATAATTAAATCTGGCCCACTCCACTAAGGCACTACTCTTATTTATATAGGGTAAAGTATTATTTTGGTTCCAATATTTAGGTCGAATCTTAGTTTGGTCCATAACGTTTCAAACGTCTTATTTCATTCCCAAAAATTTTTACACGTCCTATTTCAATCACAAAAAAGTTTTAAACGGATTCAATATTATCCTACCATTAAATTTGGAGATAAGCCTAAATGTAGTCCCTGAAGTTGCACTCGAGTCTCATAATAGTCCCTGAACTTAAAAGTTTCTCAAAGTCATCCCCGAACTTGCACTCCGGGACTCAAAGTTATCCTTCCGGCAATTTCTGGACATCTGGCACAACCGGAAAGCTGAGTTGGCAGCCTTCGTGACACGTGGGCCTTACTGAAACGACGCCGTTTTGGCTGTAGCGCCAAAATGAGATGAAACGATGTCGTTTCATGCTGAAAGCCTCCTTCCTCCTTCCTCCTTCCTCCTTCCTCCCTCCTCTCAAAACACAAAACAAATACAACAGAGAGTGAGGTTTCTTCCTCTCCGAGACAGTCACCAATGGCGCATGTGCGATTGCATTAACCGCACCGATTTCAGTCGAAAACTCAGGCCCTGAAGCATCGCTGTTGTCATCTCCTTCATACACAGAGTTGGGAAGGCTAGTTTCTCTGACACAGGTAAGCCGAAAATGAAAAAATATGTGCTTTCTCTGTGTTTTGATGTTGTTGTTAATTTAACATTCACCAAAGTTCAGGCCGTTTCTTTCGAATGCAATCTGTGGCTATGAACGCCTCTGTTTTGGGCTCTGTGCTAGGGTTTGATCAGTTACTAGGTTTGTTACGGTGGAAAAAAAAAGGAAAAATTCAAATCAGAAATGATACCTGATGTTATTTCTCAGTCTTCTGCAGTGCAGCTCATGGAAACTTTCATCAATTTTCCTTTTTCTCGTTTTTATTCTGATTACTGTTGATTTGTGCTGGTTTTGTTTCTTAATTGTAGAAGTTTACCTGATTCTTCAATCAAATTGATGGTCGTACTTGTTGCTATGTTTTGAAAATTTGTTTAATGAAAAAAATTATTGGTGAAAAACTGTCTGAATTTTAGTGATGTTCTCATGCCTTTACTTCGAAAGAGCAATTTGATGGGTTGTCCTGATCAAGCCATTTGTGTATTATTAAGTTCTGTTTAAATCATACAAACTATTAAATCGGATCCTTAAAGGTCACCAGATGGATGAAATCTTTAGCTTGTATTTACTTACAATGGGTATCATTTTTGTTTCTTACTTATCCTCACAATTTTTCGTCATCCGCATTGCATTCAAGACATTTTTTAAGTTAGGATTAGCTAGTGTTCTTAAATTGGACTAGTGTTCTATTATCTATTTTTCATTTTTTGTCTTAGCTTATTAGTTTGCCAATTATAGCACAGTTGTATTCTCACCCTTGTCAAGAAGCCAATTCTCATTTAAACTGGAACAAAACTGAGTTTTTGGTTTTCCCATGAACCACTGTTTGCTGGTGTGACTATAGATAGGTCCACCTTGCGTGAGTTGTTGGGAGCAGTGAAAACTGTGAACCATTTCGCTTGCCTCTATCTTATTGAGCACTTCATGATGTTTCTAATTTCATTTTTTAGTGCTGTCTGTCCATACTTGGCATTGGAGACATGTCGACAGTGGCATTTGAGTAACAAAACTGTAAACCTGATGAGGAATGGAAAGATGCCTACTGTCTCAATTGAGCAGGCCCAGAATAATTACACCAAGGTTAGTGATCATCTTCAAACTGAAAGACTACTTAAGATATGATGTGGGTTGATACAACATTGTCCTAATACACTTATATATACCAATAATCTAGGTCAAGTATAGTACCAACTTCCATTAGCCAGTCAAGGTTGCTAACATAATGAGTCTCAAAAAACAAGAATATCAAAATTCTAACCTTGATGTTTAAGAGAAGAAATTTTGTTCTGCTTCATGGTGACATTTCCTTCTTTCTGTTAATTAGTCTTAATAAAAGAATGTGATCTCTGATAGCAAATTATCTTGCATTTGTATGAATTTTAGGCTGTAAAAGCGGGTCTTCTTAAAATCCTTTCCAAAATGGGGATCTCATTGCTTTCAAGGTATGTGATTTATGTTAAAGAGCTTAAGGGTCAAAAGAAAATAATATTTTCTTGTGTTTTGATTCTTTTCCTTCCTTAAGGATGTCATGCTTATGCTTTTTTTGACAAGTCAATTTGTTAATTACTTCCATGTATGCAGTTACTGCGGTGCACAGATTTTTGAAATCTATGGATTAGGAAAGGAAGTTGTCGATCTTGCATTCAAAGGAAGTATGTCAAAAATTGGGGGATTAAATGGCACTTCTTCATTCTGGAAATGAAGATATGTAGGCAGATAGCTATTGAAGATACAAAAGCTAACTTTGCTCCGTTGAAAGGCTTTACATTCTATATTCTGTGAAAAGCATGGTTTCCTCAAGATTTATGTTTAACGCAATGCCATATACTAACATCATTAGGCACCCTTTTAAGAGTTACAGTGGAAAAATAAATAAATTGCTCGAGTGGTTTTCAGCTTTGTCATCGAAGTTCCTCTGCTACATAATTACATAATTTTTGTATTGTGGCACTATTTCTATCCAATATACACTGCCTAGTTTCATAACAATTAGGTAAATCCTATGCCACAATTATGTGATATCTATGTACTTATGCCATAGCTCGTGGTTGCCATAACCGTTGGGCTTTAAAGATGGAGAAGACAAGAACACAGAACCGAGGAGAAGAGAACAGAGTGAGCACTGTGGCCTTCAAATTTGGGGATTAGGGTTTTAACTTCAACTGAGGGACCAAATTGATGCGGGAGAGTTTACTCTGCCACATCAGCTAGCCGGTGTAAAGCCCACGTGTCACGAAGGCTGCCAGCTCAGCTTTCCGGTTGCGTCAGGTGTCCAGAAATTGCCGGAAGGACAACTTTGAGTCCCGGAGTGCAAGTTCGGGGATGACTTTGAGGAACTTTTAAGTTCAGGGACTACTATGAGGCTCGGGTGCAACTTTAAGGACTACATTGAGACTTATCTCTTAAATTTGACACAAACAATTTGCATATAGCATTCGATTTATGTAAGTTAAGAACGGATTTAATATTGTCCCACCATTAATGTTGACTAATATAAAAATTTTAAACGGATTGATTGTTACAATTTTAAACGGATTCAATTTGCATATAGCATTCGATTTATGTAAGTTTTAAACGGGTTTAATATTGTCACACTATTAACGTACGATTTAGAGTTATGAATAAAAAGAAAATTGAGGAGAAAAAAAGTATTACAAAAAGATTTTGGTTATGTTTTTCTAATACATAGAATATGACTTAACTAATAACGTTATTAACATCCACGTCACTTATTCCGTTAATTATTATTGCCAAATTTAACGGTTGAACAGCATTAAACCTGTTTAAAATTTTTTAAAACAAAAATAGAATGTTTAAAACATTAGAGACCAAATTAAAATTTTACCCCGTCACTAGAACCAAAAAAATCTCTTACCCTATTTATATATGTTCTAAGAGCGTGCTAATATTTCTTTTGATGTAAAGGACATAGGTCTTCCATTTAGGCCTACTTATAAAATGAAGGCAGAAATTAAAATTCAAAACCCTAAATGACCATAGTCATAATTACATGGTCCTAAAAGCCTTCTTTCATTAGGAGTGGCAACGGAGTGGATATGGGCGAATTTTTGCTCTACTTGACCCCGCTCCGCCGTATAACAACCCGTATAAAACCCGCTCTACTTTTACTCGCGGGTAGTAAAACGTTGAACCCTAACCGCCCCTACCCGCCCCACTTCTATAATTATTAAAATCCAATAAATAAAATTAAATTTCAAAATTTATATAACCATCATCACATACATAACATAAATTAAAGTAAAAATTTAAATATGATACAATATTATTAATCATTTACTAATTATTTTACATATATTATACATATTATATATTAAAATTGTATATATTATATATAGCGGGGCAGGTATTACCTAAACCCGACCCCACCCCTCCCAAGAACCCGTCTTGCTAAAAACCCGCCCCGGTATAGAGCCCGTCCCGAGCAGGTAGGGACAGAGTGGGTACCCGCGGATTCGGGTGGTATTGCCATCCCTATCTTTCATGCATGAAATTGTTGAAGAATGAGATACTAAGAACTTCACTACTCACTCGTTTTACTCATATCAAAATAATGAAAATCGTTGTCCATGAATAAGACAACACCACTAACTTCCTCACACTTTAATTTAAAAATGCTAGAACTATATTGTCATATTGAAAAGAAACCAATCCAAATTAAGCATACCATTAATTGGATAATAAGATCCATAAAAAGATGGGTGTTATATATGTTTCAATCTAGCTTCCTCAATAAATATGCAACTTGAACTTCCTTTGTCAATGGCATGATCCAATCACTATATAGATCAGCAATTAATCTTGGCTTAATCTTGTAAACTGGCTCAGTTTTATGTTCCTTCATATTTACAACTACTTCCTGACCATAAGTCTTGGCCTTCATCTCCACTCTCCTTTTAATTGCCTCTTCGACTTCGGGATACGTTAGCAATTCCATCAACTTGTCCTTGTCCTGCAAAGTAACCACAACAACATCAAATTTCATTCCGTGAAAAATCCAGTTAGTATAAAAATGGTTAAAACAGCTAAGCATGTCCAACAAAATTGGCATCATCTACCACTAAAAAAATCGATTTATATACGATGATGAACTTCACTTTATGGCAGTGATAGAATTGGTTCACAATATGCAAGAAAACCAAAGGAACTCTGCACTATTTGAAATGTTGGCAGACCTAGAGGTCACAATGTTGGCAGTTGAAAACATGTATACCACTGATAAGAAAGAAGAAAGATAACACGAATCGCATCAAAGTCCAGCCCTTTGACAAGTATTACCTGTGCAATAATGGCAGCTTTATATTCATCCGGGGCAGCTTGAAATTTAGCCTCGGCTACAAATTTGCCATAATGAATCCTCTTTGAAAGCGCCTAGAGACACAAGAAAAAGACAGTTCTGAGCAATAAGAATCAGAATTGTGAACAATCCCATTTAGAGGGAGAGAAATTTCTGAACTCTCTAAAATAAGGAATGACAGAAGTACCAGTTTGCAACAGATTGTATGTCACCTAACTATTGTGAGGGGAATGATTTTCGCTAAACAATCTCCCGATTGTATATATGAAAATTTAGAAAGTCTGATATGAAACTTAGCAGAAGTACTTAGGTAGGCATGCATGCATGCCTAATCCAAAAATTATATGGTTTGAGGAGCCATCTTGTGGAGAGAGATATTGTAGGTATCTTTACAATTTCTTTTAAAAGGTGAGATCCTACTAAAACCAATCCTACTGACTATACAAATGTTTCAGCGGTATTAAACCAATTGTTCTCCACATTGAACATGTAAAAAGTTAAATACAAAAAAGAAAGAGAAAGGTGAAAGAGAAACAGATCAATTCAAAGCTACAATGTGTACCTGCAAGCACATTGTGTCGCAAACAGCAGTGGATCCACAATTACCATCATCACCTTCTTTTACTAGTTGCGGGATAAGAACTCTGAAGTATACACTCCAGACTTGATCGTTTATATTGATAGAATCAGCAATAGGATGCAATACCTAGTCATGTATACAGGCAAGTTAAGTGAACATGAAGCAATAAGCACAATACCCATTAATAAATTACAGCAAAAACTTAGTAAGGAAGCAATCAAAAGATTTACCAAAATGGAAGAACTCCAAGAAATATCTTATCATCTAATTAAACTGGTAAATGAATATGAGCATGTTCTCAAGCGAAAGAAATTTTAAATGAGAGGACTAACTTGTTTGAAATTAAGCTAGATCCTTTCACTCTCAAACTTACTGTTCATCGTTACTGTGTTCAATGTTTTTGGTTGAAATGATAAGATAATAAATACTACCATAGAAAAGGCATCCCCCTATTTGGAAGCCAATTAGTCACACAACAATGACAAATCATTTTCTCACCATGTAGCCAATGAAGTAAATGAATTGATTTTATTATGTCCTAGTATAAACCATACCTAGTATAAACAAGTCTTTCTCTCTCTACCTTTAAAAAATGAGTTATTCTCAATTTGATCTACTATTCTTACTGAATACTGATGCTCTGAGTCTCCTCCTCATATAACCAACTTTCTCTCTAATGCATGAATTTCTAAACATATTTGTTTGATGTGGTCCCTCGCCCAGCACAACATTCTCATATCGTTATGCAATAACGAGATTTTTTTTTTTTTTTTTTGAAATGTTAACTAACATTTAGTTTCAACAACATTGCACGTCTTATTGTTCTGCACAATTTTCTAAAAAGCTTGAGTGACACTTCTCTATCACAAACAACATCCAAAACACTGATTCATATCATCCATTTCCCATGGGTCACATCACCTATTTTTCCATCATTTTGGATAATGGACTTAAGACAGTTAAATTCCCTAACTTGGTATCCAACGTTTCCTTTTCATAAAACACCAACTTCCAATTTACCATGAGAAATTCTTGGGAGCCAATAATTTATAGTATTTTTTGTCATCATTTGACCAGCACAAATACTAAATTATCTTTAACAAGTAAATTTTACTAATTCATGTGTGCAAACTCTGAAAAATATGGGTGCAAACTGTATTGATTCATGTGTGCAAATTCTGGTAAATATAGGTGCAAATTATATGTTTCTTGTGTGCAAATTACTGGCCAAGTGCTGGCTAAAATTGATAATATTTGCTGGCCATGAAGCACTGCTCATTTACTATATTAGGAAAGAGAAAACTATCATTTCAAATTAATCACAAAGGTCTCCGGTCCAACACTTAACACTTTCGTGGATTATTACTTCAAAATTGGCCTCTCATGTATTATAACTTTTAAGCCAAGTTTTTAATTCAGCTTTTATAATCTACAAAGATAACCAAAAATAAATAAAAGAAAAAATCTACAAAGATAATTGTCAATGCCATCCATAGGCCTAAACGAGCAGTGTCAAACTGTCATTACTAGTGTTTTAATGCCAATTCCCTGACCTACCTTGCTCTAAACTTCTAAATACTGCCAGCTTCTGCATAGCAAGGATGGACTTATTATATTTGTCAATAATGTTGCTGAATACAACGAATTTAGATCAAAGTGCTGTAACTGAATTTGGTATTCTAGAAAATAAAATTCAACTTGACAATCATTGATGAGAAAACAAATGGATTGAAAACTCACAAAATACGGGGTAACATAATAACAAATCATGGATAAGCATGAATCTAATCCAGCAATCCCTCAATTTTCCCATAAATGGTTATTATTTAGAATTTTATTCTCTAAAGTGCCTCCTTCACTTAAGAAGGTCTAGATCGAGTCAATTCAGTGGCAAAACGAAATTTTAAGGGAACTACCTTGATTATTTGTTAAGGCAAGCTCTTTACCTTAGGATATTGCAAAGGCGGTAACAATGGTTCGGGTAGGCCATCTGGAAAGAAAGGATGTTCATCAGGGCTCTTGTATCTGCCTACCTTCAATGCAATAAAATCAGGAATTAGAATTTTCACTTCTTTTTTTTTTAATCAAAAAACTTTATTTCATTACTTCAGGCTTAGGTTAACTCCGTCTATGTTACACTTGCGGTACATAGCCGGTCCCAAGCCCGGATAAAGGAGGAGGGTTGTGTTAGGTCTTCGACAACCAACATAAAAACTTAGTCGAATCTTCATGACATGACTTCAGGCTTAGGTTAATACCTTGGCATGAAGTTTCTCTGTTTCCCTGACCATGTATTCCACTAATGAGCCATGAAATCCATCCATGGAGAAGGCATCAGGGTCATATGTATCTTCATTGTAACAATATTGTGCTCGCTCCAGGAGGCCAAAGATTATACTATCCTCTTGACGAATTAATGAATGTCTTATATGATCAAGGGTCAGGTTTTCACTTTCATCAATCCTTTTCTTTGTTGGCATTGATCTGGAAAAAGGGTAAAAGTTAAGAGCCTTACATATAGATGTAAGAGCAGCAATAATAGTCTCCTTCATATAAAGACCTATTATGCACTTGTAATTTTTAAGGATGGAAGCATTCAATTCAATTACAGGAGAATTATGCAAAACTTATGAAATGATTGTTGAAATTGATTTTAAAAGACTGAAGGTATTAAGTTGGCAAACATAGTATCTTATGAGAATGCTATCCACCACTGATTCTACCTTAAAGGGAAAGAACACAAGACATGAACAAAATTCAGTAGTTAATTCAACACAAATTGCAACTACAAGCACCAAATCATCAAACTAAAACAGATTAAACAAAACAAACGGAAATTCAACATATGTCTATATTTTAATTGAAAAGTGAAATTCAGAATGCACTCACTCGGTGAAAGCGGCATTTGGTCGAATAGAAAGGGTGCATTTTTGGGAGAAATCTGAAAAGGGGTTGAAGGGAAAGGAAGGCCTTGGAGTTGTGAGAGGAAAAGAAGAAATGGGTCTTGAAGGATCACAGAGAGAACAAGGTGCAGCGAAGGTGGTTGAAGCTTTCAAAAGAAGCTTGGCCTCCATTGAAGAACAAAAAAAGAGTGAATTTTGGGAGGGAAGTTGGCAAAGAAAGAAGAAGAATAAGAAGCATTAACAAAATTACTATTCTTATTCTTCTTATTATTCTTCTTTGCGGGTTTGTTTTGTGGGTTGTTGAGCGTGGTAGGTGAGAAGAGAACGTAGAGACTGTTCTTCGGTGCTTCCACAGCCACAAGACAGTGACACTGACGCTGATTCCAAATTTCCAAATTTAGTTCAAAATGTTAAAAAAAAAAATAAAAAAATTTAAACATAGTTAATTTTATGTAAAATTGACTATCGAAAAAAAGAAGTTAAATAATTTAATTAATTTGACTAAATTTTTATTTAATAATTTTCAGTTATTAATTTTATGTGAAGTTTACTGTACTGAATTTAAAAAAAAAAAATATTGCTATATTTTAGATAAAATTTAAAACTAATAAAATGCATCTCACCGTTTTCTATTTTTAATTTTAAGTAATTTAGGAAAAAAAATCATAGGTATCAAAGAATTTCCCTATGTATAAACACTCATAACTCATCATTGAAGTTTAAACACGCTCTTTATAATTATGAGTTAAGTGTGTGTTGGAAACTTGTAATGTAATTAAGTGGTAAGAAAAAAATTTTCTTCTATATGTATCCCATGGTAACACATGTTATCCACGTCAGAAGGTTTGTTGAAGATTCATTTCTAAATTTAAATATAAAAAACTTTTAAAAATTTGAACCAACTATCTTACTTATTAATGTGTTAACAAATTAATAGAAAATTAATTACTATTTTAGATAACACATATCTTAAGAGAAGATAATCAAAATATAGATAACTAATTTAATGTATACCTAACTCAACTAACTTTCTAAAAATTTAATTTTAAAATTTTTAAAAATTAATTTTGCCTTCAAAAAGTAAGCACCTTGCTACTACAATTTATAATGCGGTGACGCTCCTCTTTTTTTTTTTCTCTGCCGTGATACTGGGTTTTTCTCACTATTCACACCATCGTTCTCTGATGGTTTTTCACTGGTCATCACGTCGCTACACTCTCGCATACTCTCTTTCAAACGCTTCATACCAGAGTGTTGTGTCCTCTCCTCTAAACCTTCGCAAACTATTCCTTCTCATCTATACTTGCATGTCGCGGAGCCATCATCTCTGCGCCCATCTCATGTCGCCTCATCGTGCACTGCCCTTCTTTTTCTTCTTCTAAGTTTTGAATGATTCTTTTTATTAGTTTTAAATGTTTCTTTTTCTTTGGCTTCAGATGTATTTTTGTTATATGTTTTGGATGTTTTTTCTTTTTAGGCTTTGGATAATTTTTTATAAAAGTTTAAAATATTTTTTTTTCTTAATTTTCAGATATTTTTCAATAATTTTAGATATCTCGTTTTGTTAAGTTTTGGATTTTTTAAAATGATTTTGAATATCTCTTTTGTTAGGTTTTAGATGTTCCTATATTCGAAAGTGTTGCGTTCTTCTTACCATAATTGAAAGAATTTTGGATAATCATTTTATAATGATTTTGGATGTTTCTTTTTGTTACGTTTTGGATGTTTCTTTTCATTTTTTATTTTTTTTATTTACTGTAAAGGGGAATGAAAGTGAAATTACGACTATTCTTAAGTTGGAGTACTATTTTTTTGGTTAATAGACTCTTTTTTTTTTCACTAATTAACTACCATTGGTTGTATCTCTAATTGGTTATCTAGCAGAGTTGATATCTTAATTATAAGTAACATGTTCAACGGTAAATATTATGCATATATGAACAAAAATAATCTTTATAACTGAATATAGTAATATTTTATTTTGTCGATATAAAATATCAAGAATGTTAAATAACCAAACCTTTTTTCAATTAAGGTTAACTAAGTCAAATTTATATATGCGCATTTATTAAGTTTTCGTTCTCGTTTTCATTCTCATTCTTCTTCCTTTTCCTTCTCTTCCTTCACCTTCATTATCCTGGTCACCATCTCTTTCACTTTCTCCTCTTTCTCCTACTCCTTCTTCTTCTTTCTCCTCTTCCTCTCCCTTCTTTTTTTTTTTTCCGTTTGATTTCTTCTTCTTTAGTTTAATATCATAAAATTAACTTAACGATTATAAAAACGACACAAGAATTTTAGTTAATGACACAATAAATCTGTTAAAAATAACACCAAAATTTTTGTAAATGACACAAAAACCTTAAAAGACCATAAATTTAAAATCTTAATTCACTCGACTAACAAAATATATTCAAATATGTTTTGGAAAAAAAATACATAAATTTATTACTAATAACACAAGAATGGATATACCTCTTATATATGAGTTCAATGATAATACAAATTAATTAAAATTTTGTGTCATAGTTAAAAAATTTTGATACTAAAATTAAAAAACTTTCTGCGTCACGATTAAAAAATTTTGATATTATTTTTCTAATAAATTTTACACAATTCAAATTTTTCTTCTTCTTCTGCTTCTTTTTCTTCTTTTACCTTCTCATAATTCTTCTTGTTTTACTCTCTTTAATAACGTGTCGCATTTAAGAAATTTTGATATCAAAATTAAAAAACTCCCTATGTTACAATTAGAAAGTTTTGGTTTCACCATTTTGACAAGAACTTTTGACATAATTAAAAAATTTTAAGTGTTATAGTTAAAAAATTTCAATGTTATTTTTTTAATAAATTATGCACAATTTAAAACACTCTCTCCTCGTCATCTTCTTCTTCACAATCAACACATATTTTTTTTTGTTTTATTTTTTCAAATTTTTTGTATATTTTACCCTCTTAATAAAAATAAAAATAAAAAATAAAAAAATAAAAAAATCAAATAAAAAAAAGAAATAAAAAATATTACAATAATTATCAGGAGAAAGAGAAAGAAAAAAAAAAAAAAAAAAAAACACAATAACAACGATAACAATAAAAGAATGATAATAAGGTAAAAATGTGCGAAGAAGAAGAAATATATAATTTGCACACACGTTATATAAGTGATTTTTGTTGAATTTGAACTAATTTGATTGGATTTGATTGACAAAAATGTTTAAATGTGTAAGAAAATCGATAAAATATTTGAGAAAAATCTCAACATAGTTAACATCATGGAATTGATTAGCTACGGATAATAACAATTAATCTTTTTAGGGAAGATAAAATGATTGATAAATAGGTTTTTTTAGTATGTGGTATTTTGTTGGAAATTAACCTAAGATTATTAATCATAATCATTAAGTTATTAAAAGATTATAAAAGTTTTAATATAACAATTCATTTCTAAGTGTTTAAGAGAAGTGCAAATTGCCAATGAGTTATAGTTCAAATGGCAGAATTTTTTCATACTCACCTAAGAGGTCGCGAGTTCGAATTTCCCTATCTTTGATAAAAAAAAAAGTGCAAATTGAATTTATCAATATTGATAAAAACAAGAAGATTATAGAAGAAAAGTTGTATAACTTGACAAATCAAAATTAGTCAAATTACAAAAAAAAAAGGGTTAAAGTTTGTGATTAAAATTTATCACAATTATATCATCATATGTTAGCATGTTTATCAAGTAGTAAAATAAGTTACCAACTTGTTATGTTACAATCTTATAGAGATATTAGTTGGAGTTGATTAGAAATAATTTGTGAATAAGAAAATTAGCATATTTAAGTCTATAAATAGACATTAAATATAATGATATTATTCAAGTAAAGTATACGAGAAATGAGTTTAGATTGAGAGTTTTCACTTTTTTTTTCTATTTGAAAAATTAATAAAGAATAGAAATATGTTTTATTGTTGTAGTATTTTTTTTTCAATATATTATTATGTTATTATTGAAAAAAAATTATAGAAGTTATGTTGAATTGTTACGTTGTTGAGGTGTTTATGTGAGTGAGTAGTGAGCCAACTACTCAATTTGTCTAATTTGGTTTAGCATCTTTAATACTCAGTTTCAATTCAATTTATTTTGGAAAAGTATATGGAACCAAGAGGTTATCAGCCAAAAACTAAACAAAATCACATTAATTTATATTAATAATTAATTTTAAATTTTTTAAATTCAAAATTTAAAAAATTTAAAATTGATTAAGTAAACCTAATTAAAACCTATAAAAACCTTCTTTTTCTCTCTCACATTAACCTACCCACCTCTAACAATCAAATACACAGACCTCTCTCTCTCACCATCAGGTCCTCTCTACCTCCCCACCGCAACCCACTCCTCTTCTATCAGCGAGTCGTCAGAACCAACTCGGTTCCTGCCAGCCTCCGCACTCCCCATCACCGCCGCCACAACCTGCTTGTAACCGAAGAAAAATCTCTTCATCGCTGCCTCTATTCCCTGCATCGCTTGCAACACCTCCACCACACTCTCCTTCTTTTTCGCATAGACCCTCATCGCGCCCTCCACTATCCCCGACCCTCCCTTCGGATCAAACTCCACCTCCAATATCTTCGGCACCATCCTCTTCATCTCTCTACACATCTTCGTCACCTCCACTAGCTCCTTCGACCAGAAGCAATTACAGAGACTGTATATGGCTTCACCTGTTCAAGGCCAAGGTACCCCTCCTATTCCAACAGCAGCCGATTTATAATCCCAATCAACAACCTGGCCCAATTAACCACCGTCCTACCATGCAACCATTTCAACAAAGTTTGGCTCAGCAACCTTTCGCACACATGCCCATGTCTTCTATCACCGACATCTGCGTTTTAGGATATTAGGTACCGTTTTAATGATTAAAGGGACTGCAAATTACACACTTGATCTTAGCCAAAAGGAGTCTTTGAACAATTACAGAAATATAAAAAAAATATTCATTTAATATGAAAAAAAACATCCTAATACTTAATAAAAGAAATATCCAGTTATATTTTAGCAAAAATAATTAAATATCTATAAAATTTAAAAAAAATTATGAAATTCTTAAAGAAATAGAGACATTCACATTTGTAATACAAAAAAGTTCGAAAAATATATAAAAGAACATCCATTTAGTATGAAAAAGAAACATTTTGATACTTAGCAGAAGAAACATCCATATATATTAACTCGTAGAGATTTTGAATTCACCCAGAGATATTTAGCTGGTTTTTTACTAATACCCTTTTGGTTTCCTAGTATTTTTCATTTATTTTTTGTCCCACTGGTTATCTCTCACCATTTATAAGATCACATATCATAAATAGCTATTTGAGACTAAATATGACATTTATCACTTTAATATTTTATGTCCATTTATTTAAAATTTTATATAAAGTAATAAAATTTAATGAATTTTCTACCAAAATAAAATTGTTTCTATAAAGTTATCAATTTTATTTCATCAATTATTTTTAATGTAAAATAAAGTTTAAAATCAAATCACGTGATGTACATGTTAGATTTAAAATTCCAAAATACTTCTATTTAAAATTAGAGTAAATTATCATTTTTATCCACGAAAATTTTAAACATTGACAAATCTACTCACAAAAAAAAAAAGAAGTTACAATTTTACCCATAAAAAAATAGGTTTCACAGAACACAATTATCCAAATATTGAAAAATCACCTAAAAATTTTAAATTACTCTTTTTCTAACCCTAATCTTAACACCTCTTTTCTAAATCTCAATCCTCCTTTTATTCTTTTCATAAATTTTACCACAGTTCCTGATAGTTATGCAAGCAACATATCGAGGTGCATTGACTTAGATACTCTTAAGTTGAGTAGAATGCTAAAAAATATGATTATCATATACTTAGGGAGTAATTATTACTTTTAGCCATGCGAACAGGACTGCCTGATGAGGTCTTTACAGTGCTAATTGAGATGTGTTCATTCATTAGATGATTATGTGGCAAAGCATTAAGTGTCCCATGTCTGAAAAAGTTGCAAGATAAAATTGTCCTCACGTTATGCCACATGAAAAAGCTATTCCCTCTTTTATTCTTCATAGTTATGATTCACTTGATGGTGCACCTTGTAGAGAAAGCTAAACTTGATGCGTGGCTCTGTCAATTATAGATGGATGTACCCTATAGAGAGGTAAAATTATTTGCTTAGATCATAATTTATTAGTTTGTTGGATAGTATTTAATCTTTATTTATTGATAGGTATTTAGGATACTTGAAGTCATATGTGCATAACAAAGTACAATCAGAAGGATCTATAGCGCAAGGGTACTTAATGGAAGAAATTCTTACATTTTGTTCTAGATATTTGGAGAAAATTGAGACTAGATAGAATCGCCCTCGCCGAGTTGATGATGAACCAAACCATGTAGAATCAAACTCTTGGTTAAATATTTTGTTTTCTCAAGTAGGTAAACCACTTGGTGTTTCTTCATATTTCACTTTAACAGCCATTGAGAAGTTACAAGGTGATAGACATGTGTTAGCTAACTGCTTCATAGTTGACAACTATCTCTAGTGAGTATTTCATAATTTTCTAATTCATATAATTAAGATTCTTTGAATGTCCTTTAATCCTAATATTAAGACATCTATAGAGAGTTTAGAAGCATTATATAAAAATAATTAAGAAGTCATATAAAAAATACATCAGAGATAAACAAAAAAGTTTATAGAGTTTGCAAATTAGTTCTCTATTCGTGTGAGTTAAATTTTTCTTCTTTGAGGATATTTTTTTTCATTTTTCAGTATATGGACTTGATAAAATATTTGTCATGCTTTCTTAGATTGTTCAAGATCTTGATAAATTTGAAGAATCTAAGAGAACAGTATTTTTTAGTCTTGCCAAAGGACCGATTGACTAAGTAAGAAGATTTTATGCATATAATGTCAATGGATACAAGTTTAGGACTTTAGAACATGAAAAAAGTTTAAAAACTCAAAACAATAATATTTTCGGCACATTTAGAACAAGAAGCTACTTCCGCAATAGTGATCCCCATATGTGGTTTGGAGCGTAACCTTGTTTAAATGTGAATGGACTAATACCACTAACCCAAAGGCTATGAAATTAGATAAGTTAAGTTTTATCTCCATCAACTTTAGCAGATTACAGTGGCGGAGCTTAGTTCAGACAAGGGGGGGCCATGGCCCCCCCAAACTTTTTATAAAAAATTTAGTAGTATTTTTTCAGAAGATAAAAAATAGTTCAATTGACTTAAATACTTTACTATGACTTAAAGTATCTAATAAATTCAATAAACAACACTCTCTCTATCTTTAAGTTCAAATATAAAAAATAGATATTTTTATTTATTTAATTTAATATTATTTTATATTTTACTATTTATTTAATTTAATTTTTTATATAATAAAAAATAATAGAATATTCAATAAGTATTAATATTATTGTATTTGTATAAATTGATAAAAAAAATTCAATAAATATTATAAATTTTAATATTTGTCCTTCTAAATTCTTCTTTACATATTTTACAAATTTTTATATAAAATAATAATGAAAAATCAAAGAATTGATACATTTTTTAAGAGAAAGACTAATATTTAAGAAGGAGAACATATAACTTTTACAATATCAACACCTGTAGATAGTTCTTCTACTTTAATGAATCACAAAGAAAGTGAGATATAACTTTCAAAAGTTCAAAAAATTACATCTGATGACTTTAACTGACGCATGAGCAAGTAGAGTTAGTAGGTTAATTATATTAGTTAATTGTAATAAGGGAATATAAGTCCCATATTGTTTAGGATAGTGAACTTTGTGTTATATTTTAGTCCCACATCGTCCGAGTCATGAAGGCTTTTCCTTCCCCTACTAGTATAAATAACTCATGTACCTTTTATTTATGAAATTGAGTTGAAGTTGATTTTCGAATATGAAATAAGCTGTGTGTTTATTTTTCTCTAGACTCTTTGAGAGTAAGAGGTGCATCATTGGCTTGGCCGACCAATGTGAGTTTATGGCTATTTTCACCATAGTGGGGTTACTAACCTCGCCAAGATTGGTGAATCTAAACTATGTCACCATAGTGGGGTTGTTAACCTCGCTAAGATTGGTATTCCAAGCGACGTTAACCTCGCCAAGATTGGTATCCCAAGCAACATCTCGGCGTCAGTTTGGTATCAGAGCAAGGTCGGTCCTTGTGGCCTTCACCTTGCTTTAGTGAAATTTTATTTGATTTGTGGGTGTAGGTTTTTGGCATGGATTCGTCAATGAAATCTTTTTGGTGTGGATAGTAGAGTTAGTAGGTTAATTATATTAGTTAATTGTAATAAGGGAATACAAGTCCCATATTGTTTAAGATAGTGAATTTTGTGTTATGAATTAGTCCCACATCGTCCAAGTTATGAAGGCTTTTCCTTCTCCCACTAGTATAAATAACTCATGTACCTTTTATTTATGAAATAGAGTTGAAGTTGATTTTTGAATATGAAATAAGCTGTGTGCTTATTTTCCTCTAGACTCTTTGAGAGTAAGAGGTGCATCCTTGGCTTGGCCAACTAAAATGGGTTTATGGCTATTTTCACCATAGTGGGATTGCTAACCTCGCCAAGATTGGTGAATCTAAACTATGTCACCATAGTGGGGTTGTTAACCTTTGGTGATCCAAGCGACGTCCTGGCGTCATTAACCTTAACTTTTTGGAACGAGATCTTGAAAAACGGCTTTAAATTTGGCAATATCACCCAAACCAGAGAGATGAGATTAGACGAGCTTATCTTAAATGGGGTTCATATTAAAAATATTTTGACAATTATTTTCTATCTGGCCCCCCCAAAATTTTGTTTCAAGTTCCGCCACTGGCAGATTAATACATACCGGTGAGCATGAGGATGATGAGTCATATATTAAGGTTTACGAAGTTTAAATGATTTATTATGTGGAGGATGGAAAAAAAAATGGTTGGAACATACCTATTCAAGTAAAGCCAAAAGACTTATATAATATGGATAATGAAGATGAAGAGATAATTTATGACAATGTAGATTATCCATCACAAGATTTGGAATAATTTTTTTCAGATAACATTTCACATATAACATAAGCTAGAGAAATTATACAGTGATGTAAATATTTTATTGCAAGTATTAGAGTGCTACATATTGTTTTCTTTCATAATTTTATATTTTATTATATATATTTAATATAATTTAATTTAATAGTTTTTTATTTTTTGGTTGTTAGTTGATTAAATTAAATATTATTATTTTATTTTTATTCTCTCATTTATATATTAATTATAAGTAATAGATATGTCTAAGAAAAAGATTATTTCTTTAAATAAAAATACATCTACTCATGAGTTTAATGATTCATCGTCCGTTCATCAAAATAAAGCCTCTCTCAATTCATAGAATTTGAAACTACTTTATCTACTGATTCAGAAGTTCCACATATTCAATTAATACAAGAAAAAAGTCCAATAAATACTAGACAATTGAATTTGAATATACGTTATAAACTTTTGTTTAATTATAGCACTATATATTTATAGATGTACAAAAAAAAAGTATAATAATGCATGGTATACCATTTGAATGATTTGATAGATGCAAATGGAATGATTAAAGAAGGTTACTTAAGATTGAAAGATGCGTGGGTACTATTTCGTAAGACTAAAATTGTTGTACATTAGAATAAGAATGACCAATTAATTGGTGAATCTGGTGGCCTTTTTAGACTTATTTTTGGGAGGTGTTGCTGGAAATTTTAAAAACTTTTCTATAAGTTATGAGAAATGGCTTTTGGTTCCAATAAAGCCATACAAAAATAAAACATATAAAGATATTATTCATGTTCTTCTCTCTTATCTAATTATTTAACAATAAATAAATTGTTATTAAATTTTATTTTGTAAACTACTATTTTTTTATATATCATTCTTTTATCTATTTACTTCTCGCAATCGACTTGTACGCATAAATGATAAAAAAAAAAAGGAAAATTAAAGAATTTTAAATTTAATAAATATTTAAAAAGAGACCCCTAACTGAAAAATAAGAATCGTTTGGGAGTGTAATATTAGATGTGTAAGCAAGGTCGGTGGTACGTAAGAGATAGATATGGTGAGTAGTAGTGAGTGGGTTTGTTGCTTGTCCATCGTATCATCTTTTATCTTTTCTTTTATCTATTTGCTACTCTATAGTTTATTGGATCATTTGAGTTTGATTCTATTAGTAGCGGGGCCTAGTAGAACTCTATGCTTGCATTGTATTCCTTTCAATTCATTTATTTCAATTTTGTCAAAGTTAACATCCATAAAATATTATTACTCACATAATAATGTTGGCTAATTAATAATCCACAACTAGAAAATAGATTAATACAGACAAATTTATAGGTAGATTTAGTCTTTTTTACAGACAAATTTTTGGTTACCGACGAAATTACCGACAGATTTTGTCCTTCCATAAAAGCCTCGTCGAAAATTATTTACCGACGGATTTTTTTCGTCAGAAAATTACCGACGGATTTTTACCAGTTACCAATGGATTTTTCCTCTATAAATTCTCCATCCATTTTTCTGAAACGTCGAATTTTCTGACAAATTTTTCGTCGGTAATTACAGACGAATTTTCCGATGAATTTTCTGTCGATAATTATAGACGGATTTTTCGACGGATTTTTCGTCGGTAATTGGCAACAGATTTTCTATTTGTAATTTGAACCTTGGAAAATTATCTCACACTTTGAATACAGACAGAAAATCTGTCTATAAATCCGTCAATAAGGTAAAATGGAATTTTTTTAGATTTTTCCAATTACAAAATAAACTTGTTTTCATACAAAATAAATATAAATTTAATACAAATTTTTATCTAATTTGTATTCGAATATTTATAATATTTTAAAAAATAAACAAATTCATTGTATTATCAAACTAAAAGAAAAGTACTATAAAAAAACAAGTCAATATAATTCAAAACATAAACAAAGTGTATTGATCATCAACTATTGTAAAACCCGGTCAAACCGTAATTAATTAAATAATAAATTAAATAGGAACGAATATGGTTAGAAAGTTTAGCAATTGGAAATTGATAATTTAAATGTGATATTTGGATTCAGTGAATTTTTCGGAGTCGGAAAACAGTTTTCTGTGTAAAAACGCGCACTGAAATTTTGACCGGCAGTACCAGCTGAGATCTGTCTAGTACTGCAGCTGAGAAAAGTGATTATAAGTAAATAAGGTTAATAAAATTAGGATTTGTAATTAGGGAAGGTAGAAATATTTAAAATATGATTTAAAGCGCTAATCTTAAAGATTTTGGCCCAAAGTTGAGCCAACGGACTAAACCAAGTGGATCCAAGCCCAGCATATATAAGCCTTAACTTAAAGCCATTCAGCCACCACAACCCTCATTTAGTGTGGTTGTTGCTGAAATGAAAAGAGAGAGATGAGAAGAGAGAAACCCTAACTCTCTTTGATCTTTAAATCATCATAACTTTCTCTCCAGAACTTCGATTGACGAGCCATTTATGGCCACGCATCGCTCTTCTCCTCCTCTTTGAGTCTATCTAAGTTTTGTGGTGAGTATCTAACTCTCCACTGCCTAGTTTTGATTTTTCTCTTATATTTCAAATTTGGTTTGGGTTTTGAGGAAATCTTGTGATTTTGGTTGTTTAGGAGTACTCTAGTATGAGCCATTGGTGATATTCATCACAAAATTTCGTGGGTTAAGGTAAAAAATCCTATAACCCTTGTGATTTCTCATTTTTATGAACCCTAGGTTGATGTATATATGTGAAATTGGTTATGTTAGTGCATTTGGTGATTTTGGTGCACAATTGGGAGGTTGGTGTTGCTTGTGGAGCCTTGGTGAGACTTGGAGCTAAGGTTGGTGGAGACTCTCAAGAAGAAGCTCAATTATTTTGGCTACAAGAGGTACGGTTTAAGTTTCATTTAAGTACTGTGTGGTGTGATGAGAATTCCTAGGCTAGATGCGCTTAGGATTAAGTTTGGATTGTGTAAATGGTTGGTAATAATATGCATAATTGATATGTAATGTAAATTAATGACTGGATTTAGAATTGTGTGAATTGTATGTTTGGTGTGTTGAGAATTTGATGAATTGGATAGTGAGTATTGGTTTGTGGAATATGCATTTAAATTGTGAATTTGGGCTAGAGGCCGTAAATTTTGGGCCGGGGGCTGGGAAGAGGTAAGGAAGGTAAGTTGATGTGTGTATTGTGTGATGATATAAGAGATTGGATGGATTTTAGATATTAAATGTGTGAATAATTGGTTTGATTATTGAATAATAAGGTTTGAGGAATTGAGGTGTGGAAATTGATAGTTTTGGGTGAAATTGTATAGATGAGGTAGGTTTGATTTTGGTTGAGTGTATTTATGTGGATGTGGTTGGGTTGTGGCCATTTGGATGAGTGAAAATGAATTTGGCTTCTGAACATTGAAAAAATTGGTGATTTCTATTTTTGGGTAGAAACTAATTTTTGACCAACTTTGGCGGTCCGTAACTCGATCCACAGAGTTTGGAATTCTTTAAAATTGGATTTTTATGAAAGTTTATTCAACAATCTTTCCAACGGTTCAGAAATAGATGAAAAAAGAATTTTGTAGAAGAAGTTATGTGTGTTTGAAGTTTGGGGTTTGAAAATGTAATTCTGCAGCTTTTTAACTTAGTAACAATTTTGGAATATCGTGCTGCCACGTGCACGCGTGGCCGAAGTGCACGCGTCAATCTCAATTTTTACTCACCCACGCGTGCGCCTGGCCAACGCGTATGCGTCGCTACACTGATGCGAATGCCTCGTAGAAAATCCAGAGAGTTGCGCGGGTACTGTGCTGGTTTTGTGTGAGAAGCACAAAACGCACCCACGCGTACGCGTGGCTGACGCGCACGCGGTACTCTGCTTTTCTGACTCCCACGCATGCGCATGGGCGACGCTCACGCGTCACTCTACTTTTCGGACTTCCACGCATACGCGTGGGTGACGTGCACGTTGATACAAGAATTATTGTCAGTCTAGAATTTCTCTTAATAGAAATAGAACTTCGTTGTAAGCATAGTTCCAAACTAACTAATAACTCTCAATTAAATTTTAAAGAATTGGTTGTCATAAAGTTCAACCCCAATAAAAATAAACCGAAGTATTCAAACCTCAGGTCGTCTCACAAGGAATGAGCAAACATGTGCATCAACATTAGTTAGAATTCCGGGATTGGGAGTCATGATCAAGAAATTAAACTACTAGACTTACCATGCAAGAAATCTTAAAGTGCAAGAAACTAAATCAAGTAACTAAGGCAAGGTATGAGCAATTTCAAACTAACAAAAGAAAATCTAATATAATTCTATTCTAGAACTAAGCAATTGACTATAACTAGAATTAAGCAATTGAAATTTTTGGGTTTCAAATATGAATAATAAAAGGAACTCTTGGCTAGGCATAGGAATTGGGGTCACCATCCTTGTCTAATAACCATATCTTGACAATTATGAGGAACCAAACTCACTAAGTCTACCTCCAAGAGCTTTAAGTACGTAATATCTACTCCTAAGCTTGAGGTACATCAAGTGGCTTGATCAATCTCAACTCATAAGTCCCAATCCAACTACCAATTGACTTAGTAGTGGATTAGTATCAATGTGTATCAACTTGACCACTAAGGGTTCTCAAATCACCAAATCAATTAAACCCAATGACTCAAGTTTACCCAATTTTCTTAGTCTAGGCCAAGAGTAAAGAAAACTACTCCATAATCAAAGGAAACATTTCATCAAACACATGGTATGCATTAATAGAAGATATAATCAAATTGCAAATAAATTGAAAATTGAAAGTACCCACTAACAATTATCAATGGAAAACTACTCAAATAACACTATTAATCATGGAAAACATCAATGTATCATTAACAATTCAAGATCCATAAGGTTCATAAAATGAATAGAAAATGGGAAATAACAAGAGAACACCAATCTAACATAAGATCTAAACAAAATTATATTAGAGAATTCAGATTAAGTAATCAAAACTAGAAATCAACAAAATCCAATTCAGAATTCAATAAGGGAAGATCAAATCAAACTAGATCTAGAGAGGAATAAGAGCTTCTCTCTTTAGAAGAACAAGAACAAAAAACTAGCCAAAATTATGTCTAAGTGTGTAATGAATGATCCCCCCTCTCCCCCTAGAGTTCCTGGGTCTTTTCCATGCAGAATCCAGCTGAATTTGGGCCTACAGAGTCTCAGAAATCGCCAGCCACAATTTTATTAATGAGGTCACATGCTGCTCGTCACACATATGCGTGAAGCATACGTACGCGTCGATGGGAAATTCGCCAATCCACGCGGATGCGTCACTCTCGCACGCCATGCCTAGCTCCTTGCACCCACGCGTGCGCGTTGCAGCCGATTCTCTAAAGCCTAATTCTTCATGTTCCTTCCACTTGTGCATGCTTCCTTTCTCTCTTCTAGGTCATTCTTGCCCTACAAACTCTGAAATCACTCAACAAACATATCACGGCATCGAATGGTAATAGAAGAGGATCAAAATATGGCATTTTTAAGGCAAAAGAAGCATGTTTTCCATCATGAAGCAGAATTAGAAAGAGAACACAAAACCATGCAATTTCTATGAATAAGTGTGGAAAATATTGACAAAACTCCCCCAAATTCTACACAATATAAACCACAAAATTAGGGTTTATCACACGCGTGATCCTGTTTTCACCCCAAATCTGATTTTGAGTTTTCAAAGCCAAATTTCAGACTTTTAAGCCTCCATTCTCATCCTCTAAGTCCTAAATCTTTATAGTATGCCTAGTAATGAAAAGAAGCTAGCATATGTGATAACTTGTGGATGAAGTAAAGTGAGAATCCATGATGAATGATGAGTAATGATGATTGTATGAGTTACTGAGGGTGATGATGGAAGTGCGGTGTATGCCGTGAATCGAAAGGCTGTATTTAATGATGATTATTGGCTGGTTATGGGTTATGTTATGAGCCGGATGGCTATGATAAATATTGAATTATGGCTGGAAATGAAAATATGATTTTGAATGATTATTTTATCTTGAGCTCTCTTTCTCGAAAGTGCGACCCCAGAGAAATGAAGGAAGGTGAGGATCCCCTTCCTTGTTCTTCCTGGTATTGTAAAATCGCCCACAGCGAGATGGTGGGAGGTTAGGATCCCCTCCTTGGTTCCTCCTGGGCATATGAGAACGTACCTCTTGGGTAGATACAAGGGTTGTGGTTGTGCCCCACTTGCTCCAGGTTGGTTAGTATAGAGGCTCCCCGGGTAGATGCAAGGGTTGTGGTTCCGCCCCACTTGCTCCGGGATGTGGTGAGATATACCTGCATGGATAGATGCAGTGGCATTGATCCACTTGCTCCGGGATGTGGTGAGACATACCTGCCTGGGTAGATGCAGTGGAGTGATTCCACTTGCTCCGGATTTGGTTTTGAGACTCCTAGGGTAGATGCAGTGGTTAGCCTCCACTTGCTCCCAGTTGAGTATGATTTATGATTGAAACTATCTGAGTCTCAGATTTCTTTGGGTAGATGCAGTGGGTCGACTCCACTTGCTCTAGGTTGAGATCCAAAACTCTGCTGATCCTATGTCGTAAGTGTGGCCGGACACTACGAAAGTTCCGGATGAGCTCGCCCTCGTGAATAAACACTAGTGTGGGTGTTGTGTGATTATGATTATGATTGTGAATAACTCTAGTTGGGGATGCACGACAGAGGGACAGTCCAATAGTTAGCTACCAGGACTTGTCGGGTTGGCTTTATAACCGACATATGAGACTCATCAGCCATAGGATAGGCATACATCATTTGCATATGTTTGAATTGTTTGAGTTTGCCTATTTGTTTGGATTGCTATATCATATATGCTATGTTACCTGACTATATGCTATCTGTTCTACTTGTTCCTTATTTGTGTATTACTTGTCTGTATTGATTGTGTTTGTACAACTGAGAGGTCCCTCATGCGGTGTCAGTTGACGCTGATGGCTATTCTTGTTGAAATGGAATAATGATATGATTAATTTAAAATGATGATTATTGAATGAGATAATATGAGTTCCCTGGGTAGACGCAGTGAAGTAATTTCACTTGCTCTACATTGATAATGAGATCATATGAGTTTCCTGGGTAGACGAAGTGAAGTGATTTCACTTGCTCCAGATGAGAATATGAAGTATTGATATAGAATTGCTGAGACAAAATAACTGGTGATGGTTTGGTTTATGATTCTGATTCTGATTTGTTGGAGAGTTAGAAAGTTGGGAAGCATGAGGAATGTGAATTAGATTTAGCATTCCCTTATGACAGTTGCCTATTTACGGATGAGTGAGAACATAGGATGAATATTTGGTGAAAGGAAGTTTAGGATGCTTAAATTGTATTTATTTGGCACTTTTACCGTACTCGAAACCCATGGGTCGGGGGTTCTCATTCCGTATATATCTCTTGTTTTTAGATACAAGTCCAGGTGCTCAGAAGTGAGCTGTGGTTCATCTGAGAGATGGCAAAGATCTTTATATTCTCTACTTTATATTTTGTTTAGAATCTCTGCACCTTTACTTTGAAAAACTTATATTATGTATTGAACTCTTTTGAACTTGCCTATAGAGGCTCTTATGTTTCTTTTGGGAGAGATTAGGAGATATTGTTGTCAACTACTTTCTTACTGTACCCTAGCCGGCCCAAACTTCGCGGGTCGCGACTAGTGGCTAATTACTTATGTCATATATCTATATACTGTCCTTCTCTTATTCTCTTTTGTGACTTTATCTGTATATCGTTTTCGGCTTCACGCTTTATCTTTTAGTTGTCGATGCGTGAGTGATACGACTTCGTGATTTTATTTTTACTCTCTTTCAGGCTTCTCGTTTAATATTTTCTTTCAATATATATATATATATATATATATATATATATATATATATATATATGGTTATGTATAAAAAAAATTCACCTTGAGAGTCGTACCACCTTATTATCATTGACTTATGACTCGAGCATAAGGATTTGGATATTAGGGTGTTACAACTATAATTCCTAGTATATTGTTCAACCATACTAAAACTATCAGCTATAGTCTTCAGTGTCATCTTCATCCTCATCATCATCATAGTCCTCATCCAAAAGCGATTGAGGGTGGCGGCAGTGGCGGTGGCGGTGGTAGTGAAACTGCACTAGAACTACTTGACTTCACTTGGACTCCTAATATAACAGAAAATGATAGTTTAAACATCAATAGAATATCTTGCACAAATTCTAAAGAATTACAATCCAAAGCAAAATTTGTCGCAACAGTCATAAACCATCAGAAACGAAACCTGATCAGGTGCATAGAGAGAAGTGAAGAAAATATACCTTTTTCTTTACATGTGTGCCAAATTTTAAAAGGGCATCTGGCACAATTTGTCCAGCTTCTCTTGATACATTCACAAGCTCCCCAGTAAGACCCTGAATATTTCCATTCAATAGTGGCAAAAAAAAGTTGAGAAACAGCATGACAGACAAATGAAGAACCTCAAATACATCGGGCATGGATACCACCTTATTCTGCTGTGTGAAGAATGTATAGGCAACACCCTTTTTATTAGCTCGTCTAGTCCGACCAATTCTATGAACATAATCTTCTGTAGTTAAAGGAAAACTATAGTTGATAACAGCTTCAACATCTGGAATATCCAATCCACGTGCAGTCACATCAGTAGCAATCTGCCCAATAAATTATAAATTAGGTCAAATAAATGACCGAACAAAGCCACACACACTGTGCAGAACAATTGAAAGACCTCAAACCCTATTTATGGACACTCTCCACAACAGACATTCAGGGGAGACAAAAAACATATAGCTAAAAAAAAGAAAACAAGAATAAAAATAGAAGGGAACGCTCAGTTGATAATCTCTTTGCCTTCTATTCAGTTTGGATGAAGATCAGTGGAAATAACAAAGTGAATTTATGTCCATTCACTAGTGATGTAAAAGATGGACTTTAGGTTTATGACAGAACCTGAACTAGTTTATCCAACAGTATAGTATATCGTAACATATGGCAGTCACAAAGCTAACCTTGCAAAACTAAATGTTGACTCTTATCACAAACGAAAGTTGGATGTAAAGCATTATATGAATAAGGCAGGAAGATAAATTACTGCTAAAAAGAAATTTACATGGTGAAAATGATGAAAGGAAAATAATCAACCCCCCAACATGTCAGTATTTCAAAGAAAGGAATACCAAATCTTGCTGGTATTACCAATTCATAATCATAATCGCAGTTTGAAGCAGCATACCATTAAAGGGCAGCTCCCATTCTTGAATAATGAAAGTGCCTTTGTACGATCATGTTGTGCTTTGTCTCCATGTATGGACACAACCTTCCAACCTCTGAAAAGAATTTATCATGTCACAAGTAGCTAATGTCAACAACAAACACTACATGTGTACACACACACACAGCATACCCTTGTTGAAGCATCCTTTCAACTCGTGTGGTTTCCATTTTGTACAAAACAAAGATCAATACTCGGTTCCTGATAAAAGATACACACTCTTATCAACATGTAGAACAAAATAGTTAAGTCTAAAGATATCAACTATCAATATGCTTCATGATAACTCGTCCTTTTTAGGCTACAAAAATACATGTATATGTTCATTGAAAACCAAATGAACACTGAAAAATGTTAGGAATTAAGGATAGCAACAACTTGATCCAATATATTAACTATTCACTGCTTCCTGGGAAGATATCTCTAGTTTTAAGGATTAATTATCATGGAGAGAGACCTCTGAGATTTGTGGTATTTTTCCAGTAAAGCAACCAGTCGCTTATCACGCGCACAATCTAGATTTGGTCAATACAGACCTCAACTATCTGCATGACATCATGATTCACAGCTAAGTCTTCTGAATCTACAACAACCTATCACAAGTTCAAAAATCAGTTTCCACAACAACTAAATAAAAAACTAGTTGAAAGCCACTTCTAAAATCTAGATACAGACCTTTACAGGGTTGGGATCCATAAACTCCTATGCTAACTAATGAACTGGTAAGGGCCAAGTAGCGCTAAACATCACCATTTGGCAAACTGCAAATTATTAGAATTCCTTCAATAAAATCCATTAACATCTGTACCCATTAAGTCGAAGATCCAAGTTAAATTTACCAGAGGTTATATCCTTAACAAACAAGGAAACTTTTTTACTGTATGAGAAAGGAAAATCATGACACCCATCTCACTAATATATCACGAGTCAAGATTACGGTCATAATCAAATGATAGGAAATTATAGCATTCCAAAAAAGAGGGATATATGCTAATAGCTAAGGACATGTACTTTGCATACTATTGAAATAGGAGGTTGAAGTCCATCACGCCTCATGGTTTCTGTGTTTGTGTACAAATATATAAAATTATATGTGAATAACAAGGAGGTAATGTTCATTTTAGTCCTTTGACTAAGTAGGAATAACTCCATTTAGGCAGACACTTAATCAAAGCTACCACACACATTGAAATATCTATTATTGTCAAAACAGATTTGAATGTAATGCTGCATCTCAATGAACTAAGCAATAGGCAAAGTGCGACACAATGGTTTTGAAAGATAAAGAGACTAAAATCAATGAAACAACAACCTATGCATTAGAAGATAAGAAGCATACTTGTTTTGCAATATGATCCCCGGATAGAAGCAATATTTCATTTATCATACAATACTCAATGCAATACAAGCAACAACACAACACAAGCAATATTTTATTTATCATACAATACTCAATGCAATACAAGCAACAACACAACACAAGCAATATTTCCTTTATCATACAATACCCTAGAAATCAATGAAGTTTACAACACAAGAATTACACTAACCTAAACTCGAAGCAAAAAGTTGAAGGGATTAGACCAAAAAGCTCTGAGCGAACACACAAATTAGTCTTCTAACAATCAACTACTGTGCAATGAGAGAGAGAGAGAGAGAGAGAGAGAGAGAGAGAGTTAGAGTTAGAGTTGTGGTTATATAATAAATACTAATTATGGAACGCACATTTAGCAAAGAAAAAACATGAAATTTGATATAACAAAGTACACTCTTTAAGAGCATGTTTATTCTCAACAATCTGAAACTAAATATTTAGGCAAAATTGAATTTACTATTCTCATCAATCATCAAACAAGAATGCATTATTAAAGAGAAAACTAGAAATCAATACTGCAGCTAGCATCAAGTTGGATTTCACCAGCTGGTATTGAGCTTCTGGATTCAATCAATGCTAATAGTAGCAATAGATAATGGACAATGATCAAAACAGAACTTTTATATATATATATTTGTATTATAATAGTAGCAATTCTAATAGTAGTAATAAAATCTCGGCATTCTACACCTAATATGTATATATATTTGTATCATAATAAATATATATTGGGACTTATTAAAAAAAAAGAAGAAGATGAAGAAAATAATATCTTAACTATTGGATGAAGAGGGAAGTGAAGGAGGGTGGTGCATGACAAGATCCATTGGAGATAACTGTCTTCTTCTCTTGTAAGAGTATTCTGCTTTAGTTTTATTCTATTTTAGTATTTGTGGATTGTGAGGCAGGCCTGTGCTAGTTTCGATCTCTGAGAGTAATATATAACTAGTAGATAATACCTTGAAAACTGAATCAATTGAGTAATTATCTCCAAGCCTAAATTATCCCCAATCCTAGGATCCACCAGTTCTTTAAGACCACCTCTAGGATCTGGTTGATAAAAAACTTGATGAAACTGTCACAAAAATCACCAAAAAAATTAGAAAAGAAGGAACATAAAGATAATCTGAATTACTTATGTATAGCCACTAAGCCATCTAATGTTATCAATTATCACACACAAAAGAAGAAGTAATGCATAGTAGGGTATCAAAATTCACCAAAGCTATAAGTCCCTTGATTTCAGCACCACCATTGATCACAGCTTCTTTAGCAGAAATAAGCTCATAAAGCTCCAAAAGCAAAGACATCTAATTTAGGAAAAACTCTGCCATATATATACTTGCAAATAAGAGAATAAAATGGTTCAATGGTATAATTAAATTTGATCCCTTAAGTGCATGTTCTGTTTTGCCATGTGAATGTGTCAATTTAAAGTAACAAATATGATTCATCATACTCTGGTGGCAGGTACATAGTGGGAGCTGATGAACTTCCAATATCAATCAGCTTTGCTTAGTCCGAAATTCGCAACTTGCAGATTAATTAATACACAGTATCTCACAGAATTATAGCACAAAGAAAAGAGTAACAAGATCACATAAGTCATCAAAATGTTTCATACCTTTCCATGGAAGATAGAAACTCAAGCTCAATCAGCATTATGTGAGATTATACCTGAAATTCACTAAATTGATAAAATAATTGATAAACCTACAACAATCTTAATCAGTATCAACAGCAACAAGAGGATAGAAACTACGGAAAAAAATTGATAAACCTAAAATTGGCACAGAAAAATTGAGCCCTAAGCACCAAAATCACAAAATCATATTATACTTGAAATTCACTAAGGGAGCGAATGCGACAAGAGCAGTGGTGGAGAGAGCTATGCGATGACGGCGATGAAGGAAGCAGACGCGATGAGAGCGGCGGAGGGAGCTCTGTAACGATGGCGACCAAGGGAGCAGACGCGACGAGAGCGGCGGCGGAAGGAGTTCGTGCGACACAAGGGATGACAGAGAGATCGTGCAATGCGAACGGCGGCAACGATGGAAGAAGCTCGTGCGACCAGAGAAGAAGCAGCTCGTGAGGAAGAAGCTCGTGTGTGAAGTGTGAATGAACGTGTGTGAATTGTGAATGAAGCTCGAGACACTAGGGTTAAGTTAGGCTTACATCAATATTTTCCGACGGTAAATTTTAAATTACAGACGGATTTTCCGTCTGTAATAATTTAATAAAATACAGCATTTTTGTCTATTTAATTACAGACAAATTTTCCGTCTGTAACCATTTCCCACAAAAAAATTAATTTTTCTGACAGAATTATCGACAGATTTTCTTTTTCATTTGTAATTTATATTAATTCATTTTTTTTCCGACAAAAAATTCCTCTGAAATTCCGTCTATATTTCTGTGGGATAAAATCTGTCGAAAATATCCATCTGTAATAACTAGTTTTCTAGTAGTGATCAAACCCATGTTTCGAATCAAAACTTGTGTCTCTTGTTTCTCTGCTCATGTTTTGAAAGAGGAGAAAATTAAAGAATTAATTTAATAGTGTAGCGAAGATTTTCATAGATAAATTACAATGATTTTGTTTTTTTATATTTATAATGATGCATTCAGTATCTTACTGTATGTCCTGCTCAACGGAAAATAATCAGTTTTAAACTATATTTCCTACATCTCAATTTGGCAATGGGCATAGCATAAGTTTATGAACATTCCTTTGAATTATGTTTCAATTTTATTTATCAACAAGTTCAAATAATTTTATATGTATATCTATGTTACAATTATTTAAGTTAATTATTTTTATGTTTATAATATGTAGAGATTTTTTTAAGTTGGTGATAGAAAGCAAAAGAAGTACATACTACAAAATCTTGGCAAGAAGTGGAAAAATGATAGATGTAAATTGTTTAATGACAATTATAATTAAAATTTTATTAGAGAGCAAAATCTAGCCTTGTGTCCAAAGGGAATTGGAGTCAGCTTGGAGCAATGGACAACTTTTATTGATTATAAATTAAAGTCAAGAACTCAGGTAATTGTATGAACACACACATTGTATATTTCACTTTATATGTGACAAGTTGTTAATTGAATATGCATGTGTACGAAATGCGTGAGAAAAATGCAGTTAATAAAAAAAAAAACAATTCCTCATACACTTGGATCCGAGACGCTTGTTAGGAAGAAACACGAGTTTGTTGTGATTGAGTCCTAATCAAAATAATATTTTGTTATTTAATTTTTGTATGCGTTGAAATTGAATTTCTATTTATTGATTTGATAAAAAACTGCAAACAAGAGAAGTTTTACTAGAGCAGCTGAAATGTATCCAATTAGTTACAAGAAGAATGATGGATCTTTTGTTAATGATGAGGCTAGAGAGAAAAGTGTAAGCACTTTCATAATGATGATGGAGATTATCCTAATGATGATGCCTTTCTCAAATTTTTATCATAGGAACAATTAGCTTTGTTTCAAGCTAATAAGAGTTCTCCTAATGATGATGCCTATATCAAGTTATTTGGAAAAGAACATCTGGATCGCGTTAAAGGTGTGAAATTTGGTGTTTGTCCATCCCAAGTGATGAATTCTACTAATAGTTTTTGAGGGGTATATTCTTCATGCAATCGTAACTTTGATATGACTAAAATTCGCTCTATGGAAGTAGGATTACAAGAGAATAAAGCAACAATTTTCTTATTACAAGCCCAAGTGATATATTTTATTAATCATTGTATGAATGGAAAAGTGTCACATGACTTTTCTACAGCTATAAACAATGGGATAAATATTATATCTTCTTTTTTTTTGCCTGAATCTTTTATTGTCAATGATTTTATAAACAATGATTTAGTTATTGTTGTTCATTATCCTAATTTGTGCGGATGGTTTATGTGTAACACCCTGACTATCAAAATATCACGCTTCCGATTGCGTCACTTTGATAGCTCAGGTATTACGACGACTCTTAAAATATTTAATACTAACATAGGAGCCTGTTTAAAACTTAAACCGTATATTTCAAAAGACCGTTTAAAATAAAACATAAATTCATAATTACAACCATATACATACATATACACAGTATTAACTTACAAGCTTTATATAAAACAAAATCCTATCCCTCTTACAAATTGTGAAAAGTTAAAGGCGAGGGAAACATAATATCTAAAACAATACAAGGTAATCATATAAACAGAAAAGTAACAAGCTCTTTCGAACTTCTTTGTCCATATCCTGAAAAAGAAAAAACCTGTAGGGGAGTGAGAACATCGTCCTCGCTGGTTCTCACTATGGGGTTAAAGAATTGCTATAATAAGACACGTAAAAATAAAACTTTTTAAAGTACAGTGATCGATAGCCGCCTTATGGATCTTTTCAAAACCAAAGATTTATATTCCAAAATCTGAAATCAATTTTAAAAGAGAAATCTGTTAATTCTTCAAAAATCCAAGACCTTTTTAAAAGTTTTTCCTAGACAGCATGAATAACCAAGCTGTTCCAAGCATATGCTCAGTAAGTCTATGCTGAATCAGTTTAGTTTTTCATACTTTACTAAACCAGAAACGCAAACCAAACACGGCTTTCGGCTCAAACAATTCAATCAACGTCTAATTCATAACAATCCACTCAATTTCAGTCACAAACACAAGTAAGAAGATTCAACACAATCAAGCAGTTACATCAAGTAGAGCAATTAGCAGTTAAACATAATTATTCACATAGGCAAACCAATTACAATATGCACATCCAAACAATGTCACATAGATGCACATGATGAATGCCTGCCCTATGGCTGATGAGTCTCATCTGTCGGTTATAAAGCCAAAACCCGACATGTCCTGTAGTTATCCCTGTACAGAACACCAAATACAGAGCAAGTGGGACAACGCCGCAACCCTTGCATCTTATCCATGTACCCAGAGCAGGGGACAACTTCACCATGCCTCTTACCCAGGTGGTGTTACAGTTCTCAACCCAGAGCAAGCGGCGATAGAATTCCACCCTTGTATCTTACCCAGAGTTTCGAACTCTCAATCGGAGCAAGTGGATAACACCATTGCATCTTACCCGAAAGCCTATTACAATCAAATTCAACTTATTTTCATTATCATTCCAATTCATTCATAACCATTCATAATCATTTCCGCACTTCCTTCACAATCCATCTCAAATCAAATCTTCATTCATGCCATATAACGTTTTTTCTCAAATCACTTTTCTTTGAAAACAACGATCAAATTCATCTTTGACTCAATTCAAAATCCTTCTCACATGTCAAGCTATTTCAAACTCCCAAGCCACTTTTTCCTCAAAATCAATTCTTTTTTTTTTTTTAAATAAAGTCACTTTATGTAACATTTTCTCAAAACTTCCAAAAGACTTTCAAATATCATATCAAATGGGAATTCTCTTTGAAAAGACTCAAATCCTTCACTTTCAAATAATTCATTTAACTATTTTAAATCAAAGTTATTAATTAACAACCTTGGCAAAGTCTCAAGACTCTAGGGAAGGATAACCTACCTCATCTCTTAAATTCTTTAGAAATCCTTGGAATCATAGTTACTTAAATTGAAATCAATTAAAATGGAGATTTAAAACCAAAACCAAGGCATGTAAGTTAAAAGTTCCGAACCAATTTCAAAACCAAAATTATTTAAGCCCAAAAAAACCAATTTTTATTTCATTCTTAAATCAGAAATATTCCCAAAGGCTCGGAATTGTTTAGTCTTGCAAAATCAGAATTTAAAAAATACTTCAATAAG